>NW_026596125.1:16946381-16963140 GCF_907164565.1 Psammomys obesus
ACACACACACACACACACACACACACACACACACACACACACACACAGGAAGACAGCAGGGCCCTTTCAGATGATAAATTCATTGCTTGTGTAGGGAAGTACCCTCCACTAAATACAAGTGTACTTTTTTAGGTGCTTGGGAGGGAGGGAAGAGAGAAGGGTGGAGCCCTGTGTGCCAGGTGGGGCACTTGGCACAGGAGAAGGAGCAGTGAAGAGAAAGTCTGGATATTAAACTTGTCCACCACCACAGGCTCACACCTGCTGTGTACCCCCCCCCCCCCGCCACACACACAGGAAGAAGTGTTCAGACATGAGTGAGCCATGGTTTACTGGCAGCTGTGTGCACTGTTCTTGAACATCACCGGGAGAGTTCGCAGTCTGTTTCTGATACAAGGTTTCACCAGTTGCCTTAGCTGTTTCTTGACTACAGAACAGAAATGATTCTTGTTCTGTAGGTGAAGGTTATTTTTTACATTATTTGGTGTTTTCTAAAAGATTTACAATAAACAAATCACTTTTGTGTCATAACTAAAACATAACAGAGACATATTTACATTAATAATTTGTTCAGCCCCCCCCCCCCCAGGCTAAATTGGTTGAGGTCACTGAACATTTGCTTTCATTCCTCCCACAAAACCCTGAGCCCCTGCTGTCACTGAGAGCGCGCTTGTACATTCCAGGCGTGTTTGCGGAGCATGGTGACTGAGGACGGAAGCACATCGGGTTCGGCTTTATTTGCTACAAACTGCTTTGGCGTTCAGCTGGGAAAGCTGACTGTCAGGCAGAGAGCTCCGGGTCCTCAGATGACGCGAACAGGACGAGAACAGCCCCGGTGCGGCTCGGCCCAGAAGCTCTGCTCTTCACAGAGATTTGGATCAGGCATCCATGTTTTCCCTTTCTCACGCTTTCAGTTTTATGTTCCATATTTCTTAAAAGGACTAAGGCATTTTACTTGGACTTATTTTGGATCACATCTTTGTTAGAAAATAATTGGTAACTTGATGGCTGTGTCTGATAGACTGTACTCCTTGCTTTGTGTGCTGTTGTGATAAAATACAGAACAAAAGTAACTTAAGGGTCTCCCTGGACTCCCAGCTCCTGGGTTCCGTCCATGATGGTGGAAAGGCATGGTGGTCGGAGCAGGGCCCCCGGCACACAGTCTGAGGGAGGAAGCAGAGCGTGACGGACCCTCATACTCCGCTGGCCAGGGACCTCAGTCCGTGGACGGTCCAGCCTACGTTAGGGTGACTCTTCCACCTTATGTAACCCAGTGTATATAGTTCCTTACTCATGGCTCCAAAGGTCTCCATCAGTGCTTCCTAATCTCATCAAGTGACAACAGAGGTTAGCTGTCAGGTGTGGTACACTCACGTTATTGTGAGGCCATATACATAGACATCTTTACAAGTAAACTTTTTCAGTAAATAACTCCATCATATATATGATGTGTCTTTGCTTGTTTGAAGCAGGGTCTCAAGTAGCCAGCACTGGCCTTGAACTCCTGATCCTCCTGTCAGTGCCCCTCAAGTGCTAGAACTAAGGGTGTGCACCACTATGGGACTACGATGTGTCCCTCCCCGCAGCCCCTGGTGGAGTGTGACATTTTCTTTCTAACTCGTTTAAGAAGATGTCGGTGACTGTAGCCTCTGTTGACACAGACTTGGTGGTTGGTTTCAGTCTTTCTACTTAGCTGTGCACATGGCTTTTCATCTGTCACCCTCCATGGAACACAACCTGTGCAGGTGGCACTGCCTCCCGTCCTTCCAGGTGGTGGTGCTCCGTGTGTTGCATGCGTGTTTTGTGTATTCTTCCCTCACAAGGCAGGCCACGCTGGAGGCAATGCTCTTCCGCCATGGCCGAGAGTCTTTCTGCCGTTGGGAACATCCTTAGCAGTGTCTTCTGCTCAGTGCTCTTTCATGTAGTCACTCTTGATTAACAGGCAGCGTGCTGGATTATTTGATTGTGCTTTATTACTTTCTTTGTTTGTTTGAGGCCGAGTCTCATTCTGTAGTGAGCTGGCCTGGAGCTCACCACTTCTGAGTGCTGGGACAAAGTCTTCACTGTTGCTAGTGTCTGTGAAGACTGGCGACTGTTGACAGCAGCTCTCTTCGTCCTCAGATCACACCTGTGTAGGGTGGTGCGGCTTCGCTGCTTCCTGTCATTCTAGGGCGATAGGTGCTCATTTGTGTCTCAGATCAGGGTTGAGCGCTGGGAGGCCCAGCCTGTGCCCGCTGGTCCTTCCTGGGCTTTGCTCTTCCTGTGGCCTTATTTCTCTTAAACCCTGAGTCTTGCTTTTTTTTCACTGCTCTGTGAGGTTATGTGCGTAATGCCTGTGGAAAGCATCTAGCTTTTCCTCACAGTTCTTCAGTACACAAAGTGCTCAACAGCTCATGTCATCCTTGTCCCCGAGGACTTCCTGTGTCATCAGGTACTTTCCCTGCTGAATTCCAGGCCTGCTCAGTTGCACTAACTGCGTGTTCGGTATACACCTGAAATCAATTTTATCTAAACAAGTTCTGTTGGGAATCTTGAAAGTGGTTGATTTTTCTTCTTCTTCTTCTTCTTCTTTTTTTTTTTTTTTAAAAAAAATCCTGTAGTTTCTCATACTGCGGAGAAAACAACACTTATCAGAGAGAAAAAGCTTTTTCTTAGAAAAAAAGAAGCAATTTCTTCAGACAGTTTTACATGTTGAAGGATCTGGGTGTGAAGAAAATTGGTTCACAAGCCAGGCATAAGTAGGGGCACACACTTCTAATCCCAGCATTCCATTCAGGAGACAGAGGTGGCGGACATCAAGGCCAGAGCTACCCAGTGAGACCCTGCTTCAGAAAAACAAAACAAAAGGTTGAAATCCACATCAAAATAGGTGTGCATAAAATATGCTTTAGATAAAATTATTCTGGGAGATTGGACGGATGTCTGTGTAATGTGTACTGTGAAAGGAAGGCTGTGCTTCCCTCCCCCCTAAATTAACCAGTTAATTCAGCAAAAGCTGGGGAACACGAGTGCTCTGAGGAGGTTCTGGAGAGGTGCCTTGACAAGCTCTCTAATGATGAGGAAAGCTGGCTGCTCCACAGATGTCTTAGACCAGATGCCGAGGACAGAGTGGCTGGTGAGGACATTTGACCCTACATGCGTTGTACAGATATGAGGCTGACCCGGACCTAGCAGGAGGAGACCAGGTGGTGTCTCCGGTGAGGCTGGCATGCCTCATGACTGAATAGGTATTGTTGGCTACATTTCCCACCCTGGGTGTGGGGAGGAGGCAGAAGTCTCTCCAGGAGTGCCAACGAGTTAGGGCCAGCAGTCATGAAACTGAGCTGGCTCTTTCAGTCTTCAGAGGCTAGGTCAGTTTGTTCCTTTCCCCTTTCCTCTTAATTTTCAGTGGAAATTGAAGCTGACACCGAGGAGCTGTGCAGAGCTGTTCCTTCTGTGATGAAGACAGTCAAAGCCGCACGCTTTGGGTTTCTAAGTTTAAAAGATGTTCTTCATCCTAAGTAATAGTCCCCGCTCCTGCCCTTTTTTCCTTTTTTGTACAATCTTGAATTGTGAACTTTCAAGTCAAGCTTGAGCTGAGTAGAGGGAAAGTTATTTTAGTCCAAAATCACAAGTCCCAACGAGCACAGAACTCAGTGGCATTTTCTGCAGGGTGTCCACTTGTGTGTTGCATGCTGTAGCACATCTGTGAATAGCAGCATTTCACAGCCCCGGTGTCCACCGGGGACTAAGTGACCCCAGAACCAGCTCTGGCTCAGGCGACTGAGGAGATCCCACAGGAGCTCAGTTCTGTGTGGGCCTGGCTTGTTTCTTCTTTGCCATGTCTTTTTGGTGGTAAGCTGGAGGTTTGGTTTGTCCGGATGGCTTTCCCAAGTGGCTTATAGGTGACTGAGTAGAGCAGTTTCACTCTCGTTAGATGCCAGTTTAAGGTAAAGTGAAAACAGCCATCTTTTAGGTCATCAGTTCTCAGTGGCTCTATTGAAATCACAATCATGTTAATAATCTTGCCTTTTTTAAAACTTTGCAATCTCAGAATATAAAAACAAAAATCAAACAAACAGAACCAGAATTCCTGCCACACATGCACTGTGATGGGGAATGGAATGTATGTGTTCATTTTAAATTTCTGATACAAGAAGTGTTGGAAGATATGCTATGTATTTTTTAAACTTTACCAACAGGACTGGTGAAGTGGCCCAGTGGTTAAGGACATTTGTTCCTCCTGTGGAGGACCTACGTTCAGTTCTAAGCGCCGACGTGATGGCTCTCAGCCAGCTGTAAGTCAAGCTCCAGGAGGTCTAACGCCTCTGACTTCTGCTGGCACCACCACTCGTGTGTGTATAAATATGTGCCGACAAAATACTTGTGCACCTAAAATACAAATAAACAAATCTTCATCTAACAAGTCATGCCAGGCTTTTCACTAAGTCCCAAGTACCTGAAGGGGATCTCATGCCATCCAAAAAGGACCGACAGGTTGGGGGACAGAAGGAGGACCCAGGAGGTCTTTGGGAGTCTCCAGCTATTGCCTAACTGTCTACAGTTATAACAGAAAAGTGAAGAGTTACACACATAGCCACTCCTCATGCCTGTGTGAAAGACTGTCAGCTTTGTATTAAGCTGATATTGTCTCTGTGTGGTCGGGAACGCAGATCCCTAACAGTTTCTAATGGTGGATGTATGCAGGCATCATTTGGGAGGCCAGTAGATGAGCCACCCTTGTCAGGTATTAGCCACACCAGGGCCCTAACCTCAGGAGAGTTGTCTTTAGTGTCCTCCCTTTTCACACAGCAATGTCCTAGAGCTGCAGAGTTGCTGTGGCCTGTTTAATTTCACACATACCAAGGAAAACCTCTTGTGCTTGCCTTCCATCTGCTTTATGTACACAATTTATATTGAATACCTACTGTTGTCCATCTTTTGGAGGTGAGGGTTTGGAAGCTCCAGAGCATGGGAGAGTAACAGGGTGGCTTTGCTGTATGGTAGAGTTGGGGACAGATTGGCCAGAAGGGGACAGGAGCTCCACAAGGAGACCAAGTCCAACAAATCTGGGCCCTGGGGGTCCTGCAGAGACTGACCATCAACCAAGAACCATGCATGGAGAGGACCTAAACCCCTGCTCAGGTGTAGCCCATGGCAGCTCAGACTCTGTGGGGGTGCTAGTAAGGGGAGCAGGGACTGCCTCTGACATTGAATCTGTTGTCCCATCTTCGATCACTTCTGCCTGGAGGGGTGGTCTTGCCAGACCACAGAGGAAGAGGAAGTCCTGATGAGACTTGATGGGTTAGGGTCAGATGGTTAGGGGAGGAGGGCTCCCTGTTTCTGAGGACTAGGGGAGGGGGAAAAGGATAGAAGAGGAAGGGAGGGACCAGGAGGAGACGAGGGAGGGGCTACAATCAGTATGTAAAGTGAATAAATTATAAAACAAAATACAAGAAAAATGAAAAGGGTTTGCTGTTTAGTGAAGAGAAGAAAATCGAGGTGGTACACTTGGCTTGTTCCAAGGACATCCAGAATCCAGAAACCAACATGGATGCTGGATTCTTGGCGAGCATAAGCATCCAGTCTAAGCATGGTATATAGCAGTCTACTGTAGGTGCATTCAAAGGCTCAGTGTATGGCACAGCAGCATGATTTTCTCACAAGCACACACAGTGCATTTCCCCTCCCGACCTTCCCCCATGTCTGGTGTTTATGCATGTGAAAGCCAGAGGTCAACCTTGGGTGTCTTTCCTCAAGAGACACTCACCTTGGTTTTGGAGACAAGGTCTCCCCTGTTATCACCTGGGGCTTGCTGACCTCGTTAGCCTGGTGGGCAGTGAGCCCCAGGGATCCACTTAACTCTGCCTTCCAAGCACTGCTTTCCAGACACGCCACTCTGCCTGGCTTTGTGTGTGCTGGCTTCTCCCCGTGGAGCAGCACTGAGCCGTCTCCCAGGCTTGCTCTGCTGCCTGTGGCAACTCAGTGTGACCATGTGGTCAGGCCAGTGCTAACTCTGAATCGCTCTGTGCTTCCGTGTGTAGTGTTACCATTGTCCACTGGGGGCAGAAACTGTTGCTTTAAATTCTTTGCTTCTTCCCACGAGGCACCCATTATTTCCCTCCTTTAAGATTAGCTGATTCTGGGGCAATTAGAGGTACTTAAGCACTTCGCCATCTGCGAGGGAGCCGTAACTGCCTTCCCGCCAGTTCAAGCTGGAGCCTCTGCTCCGGCCTTAGCTCCTCTGCCTTCCCGAGGGATGCTGACTCCAGGCTGCTGAGCTAAAGACAAAAGCCACATGTCCCAGGGCTGCGGCTGAGTGTAGACTTATATGAAGTTGGTTTTTGCCAGGTCTAATGAAACCTTCAAAACTGATTCAGAGGCACTGGGGACTCTCCTTCTGTGTTGTTTGTGCCGAGGAATATGAGCCATGTGCTGTGAAGGTGGCTTCGTCACCGGCCTTTGGCTGTCACAGCTCTGCACACTGTGAAGTTACAATATTCCTTTTTATTTTTAAGTCCCTTTACAGGTTCATCATTAATAAATACACATTTTTGCAAAATACTTTGAGGTTCCAGACGGTGTCACTAACATAACCTTCTGAGAACTTATGTAGCCCTGGCTGGCCTTGAACTCACAGACATCTGCCTGCTACTACCTCCCAAGTGCTGGAATTGAAGGGTTAGCAGCACAGCTGGCCAGAGTGTCAGTCTAAGAGTCACGTGAGTACAGACTCATTTCTCCAGGAAACCATAGTCCCTCCACCCTTCTCTCCACTTCATGAGAGATTCCTAACAAAACCAGAATTTGTCCAGGAGAGGGGTGGAGAGCACGCATCATGCAGAGACGCCTTGGGAGAAGTGGCCTGTCCTCAGCTGAGCGCCTTAGTTCGTCGAGCTTTGGCACAGCCGTCTTACTGAGAGCACACGCTGCTGTTTAAGGTGCTTCTGTTGTGCATGGTGTTCTGGACTTGTGTCACCCAGTTCCAGTGCTTTGTTTAGTGAGGGACCAGTTCCTCAGATGGCGCTAGGGTCTCCTGGACTAGAAGCAGGTCATTCCACTTGCGTCCCTGGTGAAACTCTCGGTTCTGACACCCGCTGTGGCTTGCATTCCGTTCTTTCCACTCGACGGCACAAAATGCTCCTGTTTTGCAGTGTTGTTTCCAAAGTCCACAAGTCCTCACGCTTGCCCTGCTCAGGCATGGTGTGATGTGTGTAAGCGATTCAGGCCTTCCTCTCACACTGCAGTGTCTCGAGGCTTGCGCCACGCGGCACCTCCTACAAAGGAAGTGCTGTGTAGGCGCTTGTTATACCAGCTATTTACGGGTAATGGCAAATCTGCACATAATCAGCACGATCCTTTTATTTTTAGAGTATTTCAGATCTGTGGTCGATTGAATGTGTGTATCTGGAGCTCCCGGTGCAGAGAACAGAATGTGTTTGCAGTTTCCTAAAAACCAGAGTGCCTAATATAAGTCATTTTGGAAATTTGTAATAATAGACCCATAAAACCATTTTAATGGCTTTTGTTTTTCTTTCTCTTGTTGGCTGGTATGGGGTGGTTGTGAATGCTTTCCACACAACAGAAGCAAACCCACACGCAATTTCAGGGTGTTGTTTTGGCTTCACTTTCTTTCAGGTGGGGAGTATGGATAGAATGTCTTTGTAGACAGCATGCTGAGCAGTCCTGCGCTGCTCATGGTGGCTTTGCTCATTCCTGTCCTAGAGCTGCAGTGCTGTCAGAGACCTGAGGAAGCTACTGACACGCTGGCTTCTACTGGGAAGCTAACAGAGGGAAAGCCAATGGGAAGGAGCCTCCATGCCGTTTTCCTCTTCAAAGACCTTTCTGTGATTGCAAAGTGCAGAACTTAAGTAGCACGTGGTGGTATCCATTGGTAATCCTCACAACTGGGAGACTGATCCAGTAGGGTTGCAAGTTCTAGATCAGCCTGGCTACACAGTAAGACCCTGCCCCCAGAGAAAAGCCACAGCAGAATTAAAAACAAGTATGGTACTTGATATTTTCAGGTCTCTGTTGCTTGAGCAAATTGGCAGTTGCTCATCACATCAAAGTTTATTTGCTGTGAGTTTAATAAAGATGATCTATGTGCTTTTCCGCGTGCCTTGTGCTTGTGATGTTCAGAATTATTTGTATTTATTGCGGGGATGGAGGGTGTTTTCCCCATGTATGAGTAACAAAACAGTTACTATCGTGTTGGATTTGGCCTGTGTCATGCCTCTGGACTTTTTAAAGTGACTTCCCAGCTGTAGAGATGAATGTGCCCAGGTTAACACTGGAGAAGCCTGCATGTGCCTGTGTTCTGGAGTGAATAGACCTGATGGGAGAACTAATTCTCTGAAGTAGAGGGGAACTCCCCAGGGCCCACCATAATTTGTCTGCTCTTCTTTTCACCACTTTAAGAAAGTATAGATAAATGAGCTGGTCTCCTAGCAACTCTGCTACATAGGAGCTATTTCTAATGCACAGTCCAGGGTCCCAGTGAGCTCAACTACATTGTTGTGTCACCCATGGTGATTCACTTGTGGGCATTCCCATTTTCCCATGCATCTGCCGACAGTGAGAAGCTGCCTCGCTGTGCTGCTGTGCTGGTTGCCCTCATGACACATTCTGAATCCTGCCAGCCCTGCTAGCATCTGTGCCACTGTGCTCGCTCAGTTAATCAAGTGATATAATGAAAATTAAAGCCACTGACGTATTTCCACACTTTAGATGTTGAATTATTCTTGAAATTATTATTGGAGTTGGTGAATACTAGGTGACCCTTATTTAGCCGGAGCTCAGCTATAAGTTTCAGCCAGCAAGGCACAAGGCACAGGGCAAGAAGCAATGCAGACGGGCAGTGTGCCCGGGTGCTGGCGACAGTTAGTGACACATGGATGTCACTAAACACAGATATAGCTCAGCCTCCCACATCCTCAACCCCATGTGCCAAGCGTGGCTGGGAAGGGGGCTTCAGGAGCTGCGGGGGAGGGGCACTGTGGAGAGGGAGCACAGTTGGAGGTTTTGATTTCTGCCTGCCCTGTCCTAAGCTGGGCTGTGAGCATTTCTTCACCTCGTTATTTGTCATCTCCAAAATACTAAGGATTTAGCGTTATCTTGTTACTAAAAGGTGGCAGGGAGCCTCACAGACCGTGGTGGTCACGACGATGTAGAGGCAGAGCTGATAGGAGTTGGACCAGGTGCTTGTGGTCGTGCCAGACCGTTTTTAACTAGAATTGAGGCCAGTAAGTTAAAGTGCTGCAGCCTGATCGCTGGTGAGGTGGGTGGCTGGGTAGGAGGTTGTGCGTTGTGACCTAGGCTTGGGCTATGAAAGAGGCTAGGGAATGCTGCTGTCCCTTGAGTGGGGTGATTCGTGGAGCACCGAGCTGAACACCTTTCTTCCTAGCCCTCAGCATTTTGGCATTTGTCCAAAACTCTGCTGGGCATTTGCTGATCTGTCCTTTGGTTTGTGCTGAAGAAAGCTCGGGTTAAAGAGCCAACTCGGTGGGTGAGGGATGGCTGCCCTTGTGTGGGCACCAAGGTCTGATCCCCAGGACCCTGCGGTCTCCTAACCCAGCCGACAGGGCAGTCTCCACAAGTCACGCGCCAGCTGGTTTGGCTTCTGCAGCAGCCAGCATGGTTGCAGGTGAGGAATTGAGGTTGTCTTCTGGCGTCCACCTGTGTGCCCCCGCCATGTGTGCATGGGTGGACACACACACACCCTCCAGGCACATGGACACATTTGAGAACGCATCCACTTATACACACTCATTCTCTCTCTCACACACACATGCACATATGTAAGCGCTCACATATGAACTTACACACTCTAACACACCCAGACCCACACATGCACTCACATGTACAGACACACGCACCTACAGATTTCTAAAGACTGGAGGAAAGCCCACTGTGTCCTTGTGATGCTTCCTCGAGACAGAGTGGCTTTCACGCAAGCCCAGAGAGAAGTGTCCGCCGTGCCGTGTACTGAGCCATGTCAGATCCAAGAGGGGGACAGCTCCAGATGTGCTTCGCAGATTGGCAGGATTTTGCCATTTCCTTCCGTAATCATCAAGTACTTGCTACCTGGTGCTACAGTGAGCACCAAGGACACAGGAAGGGGTTTACGCTCTAGCTTCTGCCTCAAGGGCTGACTGCCTCTGGGGAAGTTGTCTCCAGCCCTCTGCGGCCAGGACTTCGTAGGCCTCTGGTTGTATCTTGAGCTGAAATCAGCTGTCTGCCTACATGGATATTTAAAATCAGCATAAGGCAACGCCTGAACAGAAGAAATAATTTACAGTGAGCATGCTGATGTGTCGGTGCAGGCGCAGTGGCACAGCAGCGCGTCAGCGACTCGGTAAGGCGAAGGGCTGGCCATCTCCTGTGTTGGCACTTACCTGGGTTTAGGCCTGACTATTAGAGTTTTATAGAGTGAGCAGCGGATAAACTCACAGTTCAGGTAGAGAAGCAGGTTTCTGGAGCCCCACTGACCCCTGTCCCCGTGGGCCCTCCATCCCCTGCCCCCGACTCCACCCTTTCAGGCTTCTGACTGGGCCAGGAGTTAGGTGAGGTGAGGGAGACGGTGCTGGTCTAGGTCTGCTGCTTCTCTGCAGTGCCGCAGCATCAGCTGGGCTCTCTGTGGCTTTGCCTCTGGGCTGTGCCCTTGGCCCGTATTTCTTGTCTCCCAAGAGCATTGCTATTTTCTGGAAGACTTTGTTTCCAGTTGGAATGACTTCTAACATTTGGTAGCGCCTACTGGTGACGTCTCTGGGATGTTCTTTCCGAAGGGAAGTTTCAGATTCAGAGTTTCTGATGCGCTGTTCTCCGCGTCATCTTGCTGTCTGTCCCCATGGGCTTGTCCAGTGCATCTGCAATTTCAAACTTAATCGCTGTGACGTTGTTCAGAACATTCCCTCATGATTCTTTCACCTTGACATGATATCAGACTCGATACAGTTGGAAGAAAAGAGCAAGTAACATTTCCCCACCAGCCAAGAGCAAGCGCAGCCGGTGGGCCCCTGGGCCGGCCGCGCTGGGGGTTAGCCTTTGTATATCATCTCAAGTCTGGCTCCCGGAGGTGTATGTGTGCGTGTGTGTTGGTGTGTGTGTTTGAGTGTGACACACGTGTGCACATGCACACTGGTTATTAAATTACCTCAGCATCAGTTTTTGAAAGGCAATTCCTTCTCTACCTTCTTTGAGCTTCTGTCAAAAGGCAGTTGCCATATCTGCGTGCTTTAGTCTAGATTCTTTATTGTAGTCCTTTTATCTTTCCTGTTTCTCTGCTAGTTGTTCTGTCTTGATGATTAGATCTTTATAATAAGTGCTGAAAAGAGGGTGTTAGTATTCTCACTTATTTTTCGTTATTTTTCTTTGCATTTCTGCATGAGTTTTTGAGTAAGTTTCACAGTGTGTGTCTCCTTCCCTCTCTCTATATTTTCTACCCTCCCCCCGCCCCCCCCCCCCGTTTCACCTACCCCTGAATCCCCAGCCACAGGCCAGATGTGTGTGGATGCTTGCTGAGATTTCTACACTTAGTTGAGTCTATTTATCAGTTTGTAGAGAACTGACACTATCAGGTCTCTCAAACCGTGAAACAAGATCAGCTCTGTTTAGGTGCACAGTTTTGGCAGGCGTGACCAGCTCTGCGTTTAGGTGTGCAGTTTTGCCGGCCATGCATCATAGTTCCCGGGCGTTCTTCTGTGTCTAACCTCCATGGAATCGCTGCTTTGTGTTTTGATGCCCTTGTGAACACTAACTTCTGACTGTTCATTGTTGCATATGGAAATGGGTTGATTTTATATGTTAATCTCTTATTGTTCAGTCTTGTTAAATGTGTTTATACTAATTGCTTTTTCTTTAGATTCTTGTTAGGATGAGTCTAGACTTTTTTCAGACCTCGCTAAGTGGCTCATAGCCTTTTTAGAGTCTATGCTGAGTGTCAAAGGTGTTCAACAATTCCTCTTCCTGGTTAAAATTTAGATCTGTGTAAGGACTTTTGACAGTTATAATGTTTCAATGTTATGCAGGTTCGCCGTCTGTATGCACAGCCTAGAACTCAGCCAGGTCCAAGGCACCCTACCACATCCCCCTGTGTGGCTGCCTCGTGTCTGGGTGGCCCTGACTGCCCAGCCGCTGACTTGCTCAATGAAGTCTCTGATCTTCATCTTCTGCCATTCCAGCAGAAGCACAATTTTTAAGGTGTTTGCCTCTTCTCCTTCTTCCCAAGATTGTAGTCCTCAGCACATGCTATGTTGTGGCCGGAAACAGTGTTTGAGGGAGCTGTGCGCAGCTCAGAAGCTGCAGGGGTAGCAGGGCTGCCCAGTAATGGCTTTTGTGGCAGAACACTGCGCTTAGCTCCATCTTCTGCTTTCAGCTCTGCAACTCAGGTAACAGCTGCTGTGCCTATGCAAGTAGTAACTGCATAGCTTGTTCATATGTATGCTAATTTTATGGGGATGCAGGTGTGTGAGAGAGTGTGTGTGTGTGTTGCTGGGGATTGAACTCATGATCTTTTTTCATGTTAGGCAAATTCTTTACCACAGAGCTACAACTCTAGCCCAGAGAATGGCTTTTAAAAATACAGTTCAGACAAATGATTTTACACTGATGGCTTATTATCTCACTGAACAAGGAATGAAATGTTCCCTTGGCACTTGTGATACCCCTCTCTTCTTTGGGCTCATCATGGGATACCCTTGATGTGGAAAACTTTTTCTGCCTTTTTAACATTTTTATGGTGGTAGCATTGTTAAATTATGGAACAGCGATCTGACTGGACAAACCTGGGCTTTAGACACAGGCAGCATGAGTCATTGCATACACTTGTGCCACAAGCCTGGCTCTATTATAAAATAACCTGCTCTGTAAGCTTTCTGTCTGGTCATCCTAGCACTGGGTAAATGATTGGCCTAGGTGACTTTTAAATGCCCTTCAACTGGAGATTCTATTATGCTGAGCAAATTAAATTTCAGTAAGAACATCTTGAGTGCTGACTTTATAGTGTATTATCTCAGAAGAAAAACTGTCTTTGTCTTCAAAGCCCAAGATTCTGTTGGTGAGCTAATAGCTCCAAACACTGTGGATAATGGCAGAACCACAGCAGATACCACAGATGCCCAGGATATAAAGTACAGTGACAAGGAGCATGTATTGTGTGTGTGTGTGTGTATGTCTATCTGTGTGTGTGTGTCTGTGTGTGTGTGTCTGTGTACATCCAGGAGAGGAAGCTACTGAGGCAGGACAAAGGCCAGCACGTTCACAGGAAAGGGATGTTGGGGAAGAGCTGGGTCTGGCAGGAATGAAAACTGTTTAGTCTAGTTTGGAACTGCCTAGCTGATGCAGTGTAGTGGTTTCACCAACTATGGTGTTCTGTTTAGCAAGGCCAGCCTGGTGGTAGCATGGGCAACCATATTTGGCAAGCTCAGATTAGCATAACTCTGGTACCACCTGTACTTGTTTCTTACTATCACAGTAGAGTAGAACATTGATGGAAGTCCTCGGCGGCCTTTGAGGCATGTTTCTGCGCCGGGATGCAGGCGGGCAGCTGTCCAGGGTCTGCAGCATTGGAGGCTGCTGCAGAAAGCCTGTTGAGGTTGTTGGTCTTCAGTGTCTGAGCCTTGCTTGTGTCTCGCTTACAAGGCCACAGCAGGCTGCGACTGTCCTGCTGGGTGGACATGGCATTCCCCATGTCCTTTAAACTTTGTCATGGTTTTGGAACAGTTGCGAGCATAATAATTTTTGTTTAATATTTTTCAATTAAAATCAAATGTACATTTGCCTAAACAGTTTAATTTTTCTATAAAATAATAAAAGCATTGACTGATCTAAATGAGTTATAGAACATTTCCAAGGCATGGTTTCTTGAAGTAGGTGTAAAACCTCATCTACAAATACGGAAACCCAGACACTGAGCGTGCGTGTTGTACTTGTCAGTTCTGCGGACGCAGAGCCGTCCTAACACTGCACCCTTCTGTGGGATGCACCCAGCCGAGCTGGCAGATGTGACTGACGAGCGACAGGCTTTGTATAGACGACTACCCAAACCTTCTAAAGCCACCTTTACAAATGCCCAGTAAGCATGCCAAAGGCCTTGCTTTGTGTGTCCCTTTTCTGCATTGGTTTGCTTTTGAGCTGACTGCGAGTGATCGTTTAGAAGCAGAGAGAAGTGTCCAGAGCAGAGGAGGGTTGAGGAGGCAGATCAGTAGCCCTGCTTGGAGACAGAGCTGAATGTGCACACATGAAATGTGTTCCATAGCACAGAGCAGTTTTAAATTCTCTCAGTGAAGCCTGAGGCGCAGCTGTGCCACTGTCCTGTCTCCTGTTCCAGACTCTCAGGCAGGGAGCTGAGAGAACCCAGAGATCCGAAGTGCAGTGGTGCGGCCGTTCCTCCGCCTGCCCTTGATATCTCGGCATTGAGGGCCATGTCTGTAGCTCATTTCATGTCTTTCTTAGATTTTCTAAAGGCGCCATTATAATCCCCGATACATATATGATGCATTATTTTAAGTGGGGTATAATTGGGCTAGCATGGGGATTGAAATAAGAGAAATAAAGTTTCTATTAAAATAACAATTTTTTTTTGCTTTTTATCTCATTAATATGTATTTTGTTCTTTTCAACAAGGCAGCATTTTCCCTGCAGGAATACACTGCAGTTCATGATATTTTTATTCTATCTATCTATCTATCTATCTATCTATCTATCTATCTATCTATCTACCTTCCTTCCTTCTTTCCTTCCTTTCTTTCTGTTATCTATCTACCTACTTATCTACCTATCTTCTGCCTATCTCTCTATATCTATCTATCTATCTATCTATCTATCTATCTATCTATCTATCTATGTATCATCTATCATCTATCAATCTCTATCATTATCTCTCATTTATCTACCTATCTATCTGTTTTTATTTTTGATTATGACTATACCACGTGAACTGGACGGCGGGCTCACGCCTTAGATAGGAGGGTGTCTTGCTATGACAGAGGCTCACATACTACTCATTCATGTGGCTGCACATACAGCTGGGTACATAGCAAACTCAAATTTTACTTTTTTGATTTTTTTATATTATTTTTGTTTCGTTTTAACTTTTTATTGATTTGTATACCCCACTGTCCACACATCTTCACTTGCAAATGTTTGTTGCAAAGAGTTTGAGGCCTCTGGCTTCTATCACACCATCAGTACTAGGTCCTCACCCAGAAACCTCCCAGTTATCCTGTTGTTGTCCTGTGTCATGGAGATCCTGCAGCTTTGGGTCAGCAGGACTGGCCCTTCTACACATTCCAACAGTTCACAGATGGTCTAGTTTTGGGGTAGGCCAACTCAAAGCCCTTTCTCTGGGCCTGGCCAGTAGCTGAGCTTGTCAGCTTGCCAGTTCTCCCTTATCTGCGCCATCAGGACCAGCCTTCCAGCACTGCTCTGGCTGGGCCACCTAATGCCATCATCAACATCAGCAGGAGGCAGAGTCAGCTCTCATGCTGTCAAGGGCCAGCTCACCACAGCCAGGCCTCCAGAGCCAGCTCCTCTGTGCTGCCCAGTCAAGGCACAGGGCCCACTCTCCCAAGTGTTACAGCCGGGCAGGCTCGCCTGTACCCCCTCCACCAGGGGCAGCTCTACTGTCCTGCCCAGGTGAGGTGCAGGGCCTGCCCTCCTAAGTGTGCAGCTGTTGAGGGCAGGGCCAGTTCACTTGCTTTTGTGCCCCCAGGGCCAACTCTGCCGGCTGCCACAGGCAGCATGGGGCAAGGCAGGGAGAGCATCACCTCCTTACACACGCCACCTCAAGGCAGATGAGTGACCAGTCAGCTCTCTCACAATCATGCCCTTGGGGCCGGTTTACCCATGTCCCTGCCTCCAGGGCCAGCTTCACTGTGCTGCCTGGATGAGGTGCAGGATCTACCCTCCCAAGCGCTCCAGCGAGAAATAGGGCTGGTTCTCCACGCTGCCTCAGCCAGTGAGGGGCAGGGCCAGCTCTGCACAGTCCTTGGATATCTACGTGGTCCTGGGTGCTGCCCAGACCAGGGATGTCCCCTTAGTGTCTAGTGGTGATGTGAGCCACACACATGGACACCGACCCCTGCTGCTGCATAGCTACGACCCAGACATGGTCCTCAGTGGCGGCACAGGATGAGACTTAACCATGGCCTCAGATAGTGAGGCTGGCTCCTCACAGCAGGCTGGACCCCTCTCCCTCATGTCTCCTCACAACAGGCTGGTCCCCTCTCCCTCACATCTCACAACAGGCTGTTCCTCTGCTCCCTAACATCTCCTCACAACAGGCTGTTCCTCTTTTCCCTCACATCTCCTCACAACAGGCTGTTCCTCTGCTCCCTGACATCTCCTCACAATAGGCTGTTCCTCTTTTCCCTGACATCTCCTCACAATGGGCTGTTTCTCTTCTCCTTATCTCCACCTCCATCTCTGTTCACCATGCTCAAACTTCTGCTTTGCTTTCCTCCTGTCTGTTTACCACCTCCTTGCATGTTGTAGGAGTTCCTACTGCAGATGGGCCATGTGGCTGGTGGGCCTCTGACTGACCGCCTCTGTGGCATTCGTGGTGTGGCAAGGGTGGCAGCAAGCAGGTTTCTGGGTGCCCCCTCCCCCCGTGCAGTGTGGTCTCTGTGTCCTCTGCCTGCCCATTGTATGCAGTGGAGAGCGGGTTTCTGGGCACCTTTCCCCAGCAGCGCCAAGTGGCAAGGCAGGCGGCGGGTCTCTGATCATTTATTTATTTATTTATTTATTTATTTATTTATTTATTTATTTATTTATTTATTTATTT
>NW_026596125.1:16963150-16991110 GCF_907164565.1 Psammomys obesus
TTTATTTATTTATTTATTTATTTATTTATTTATTTATTTATTTATTTCTGTAGGTACCCGGTGCCCTCTGAGGCCAGAAGGGGCAGCAGATCTGCTAGGACTAGAATCAGAAAGAGATGAGAGCTGCCATGTAGGTGTGGGGAATTGCACTGAGGCCCTCTCCAAGGATAGCCAGTGGTTGTCACCACTGAGCCATCTCTCCATCCCTGTAATTTGTGTTTTCTTGATGATGATGATGATGATGATGATGATGATGATGATGATGACGACTTTTCAGAGTTGTAGGGACTGTTGCCTCTGTGGCTGTTGTCAGCTTTCCTTGGTTTGTTTTTGGCAGATAAAATCTTTTCTTGGTTTGTTGGCAGATAAAATAACACAAGAAGACATTGAAGGCATTCTGGGGAAGTTTCCTGGGAGTACAATGCAAGTACTCCCCGTAAGTTCAGCTATTAAATTGATGGTTAACCACCAATTAGAACCAAGTGGGCTTTCTTCTGTGGTCTTTTAGCCTGGACATTGTAAGTAATCGAAAGGGGAGGAGCAGATGCAGTCTGGATGGAAAGCCTTGATACCCTGACGGAGTGGATTACGTTCTGTGCTGGACATTAGCACACCCTGGCCTCTGTGCATCCCACTTCACCAGCTTTTCAAGTCCTGTCTATAGATGTCAGGGCAGTGACAGAGTCAGAGGTGCCACAGCCCCCAAAACTACAGTCAGAGGACATGCTGCAGCAGACCTGTGGGTCAGAGTCCTGACGCGTGCTGTATGTCCAGCCCCAGGATCTTTCCAGCACACCAACAGGGAAATTTACAACCATGTGCAAATGTGAGTATAAATAGCCTCGCTGTTTGTCTGGGTGCGTTAGGGCAGCTGGAGTGGAATGCCACAGCCTAAGGAACTAGTTCTCATGGTCCTGCGGCTCTGCCCAGGATGAGGCTGGGGCACACTCTTGTGCCGGTGAGAGCCTGCCTTCTCGTGGTGTCCTCATGCGGCAGAGTGATGATGGTATTCGTGAGGGCTGTTTCTGACCCGGGACACCCTCTGAAAGGCCTCTCTGCCCAATGCCAGCATCTCTGTGACTGGCAGGGGGCACACATCACTATTCACGCCTGTATGCACAGCCCTGCCGCACACTACTGCCCTCGCGACTCCAGGATACATTGGATATGTTCCCGACAGCTCCTTTAGACTCTGGGTCTCATTTGTATTTAGAAATAGGTTTTTCTCCCCAAAACACTGAAATACATCTATGGAAATGTTTCAAGATTTCTCTCAAATGTAAAACTTCAACAATTTTCACAAAATCAGCATAAAACGTTTGAGTCATTTGTTAAACTAAGTTAACGAATGTCTGTGTAAACATATATGGGCATGAACTGCTTCAGTGCACTGTCCAGGGGCTTGTGCTGTTTACTGTGGACGACGTTTTCGGGCAGAAGCTGCCTCCGAGCTGGGCACTAGCGAAAGGGGGCTGCCGAGGTCATCGCCGGGGACAGTATTTCTGACAGGAACTCAGTGGCTGGCTCTTTGACCTCCCCACCTCCCAAGGGAGGAGCAGTCCTGTTAGGCCACAGAGGAGGACTTTGCAGCCAGTCCTGAAGATACCTGATAAAACAGGGTCAGATGAAAGGGAAGGAGGTCCTCCCCAATCAGTGGACTTGGAAAGGGGCAGGGAGGAGATGAGGGAGGGAGGGAGGATTTGGGAGGGAATGAGGGAGCAGAATACAGCTGGGATACAGAGTTAACAAAATGTAACTGATAAGAAAAATTAAAAAAAACAAGTTAAAAATGAAAAAAGAAAAAGAAAAGAAGGAAATGGATGCTGCTCCCTGCCCGGGTCAGTGTCAGAGATGCATAGGACTCCCTCCGGATGCCATGGGAGACCATTCGGAAAGAGTGAGTTTCAGGAGTGTGTACAGGGCATAGAGCCGCTTCCCACCCTCATTCCACGAGGCTTGGCATGTTCCCATCGCCTCACTGTGCTCTCTCCTCATCGCCCAGGTTTCTCTGCCCTGAAGAAGGATGGACAGAGCCTCTCAGCGCTGATGAAGAGCGGCAAAGCAGTCGAGCCCAGACTGGCTGGGCTGGTGGCGGTGCTCAGGATCTCCCCCTGAAATTCCAGCCGCCATGTTTCACGTGAGGTAAGATGGAGAGACAGGACAGAAGCCATGTGGCATGCGGCTTTATTTTGTGCTTGGCTGATTCTGCATGCTTAGGATGGGTCCTTATGGTTTTGAATTTTTTTAATGCAAGAAAAGTTATGGTTTGATTTTGTGAAGTAAGTGTAAGTAACCCATAGAGGTTTGGAAATGCATAACTAGGCTGGTTTTTATCTGTTTTACAGTCCTATAAAGTTGGGAGTAAAGTACTTTAGGTCTCTCTAGAGAAGCAGCGAGAGGACATGGATTTTCAGTATTTTAGAGTTGGGGCTGGAAAGATGTCTCAGCAGTGAAGAACAGGCTGCTCCTCCAGAGGACCTGGGTTTGATTCCCAGGACCCGTGTGGTGGTTCGAAAACTCTCAGTAACTCCCATCTCAGGGCATCTGCTGCCCTCTGACCTCCTTGGAAAGCAGGCACCACGCGTGGTAGTGAGACACATGTGCAAACAAAGAGCCCACACGTGTCACCAGAAAAATAAATACTCATTTGAGACGCTTCGTTTTATCTTCTAGACACCTTTCTTCCATCTGACTCATACTTCATGCATTTCATGTGTGAGTAAGTATTGATTTGTTTTGTTTTGAGACAGGGTTTCTCTGTAGCCCTGGCTGTCCTGGAACTCCTTCTGTAGACAAGGCTGGCCTCAAACTCAGAGATCCCCCTGCCTCTGCCTCTGGGATTACTGGGATTAAAGGTGTGTGCAACCATGGCCTGGCTAATACTGATCTAAACAAAGCATTGTTAGTTCTGGATTAAAGGCAATAAAAGCAGACTGCTTTCTATCCCATACCTTCCTTGTGAGCTGCAAGTTTTTGATGGGAGAAGAGGGGAGGAAAGCGTAGTTGGACACCTGGTCACATTTTTAGTTCAGGTTGTCAACTGGAATATGTGATCCATATTTGCAGTGAACTAAAAACCAAAATACTTGTTTACTTAGTTTTAAAAGTGTGGAAAGCTGTTAGACTTTGGGCTCCTGAGGTTGACCCAGCCCTTCATTTCACAGTCGTTGTGAAGAGAACCCCTTCCCCATGGTATTTCCCAAGCCTATCCTTCCCTCACCTGTGCAGCATCTCTTCTTTGGCGTTCTTATTTGGTTCATGATAAATCCTGCCGACAGAGGTACAATTAAAAAACAGGGATTGTTCTTTTTTAATTATTTTATTTTATTAATTACACTTTATTCACTTTGTATCCCTCCATAACCCCCTCCCTCCTCTTCTGCCGATCCCACCCTTCCTCCCCTTTCTGCACGCATGCCCCTCCTCAAGTCCACTGATAGCAGAGGTCCTCCTCCCCTTCCTTCTGATCTTAGTCTATTAGATCTCGTCAGGAGTGGCTGCATTGTCATCTTCTGTGGCCTGGTAAGGCTGCTCCCCCCTCAGGGGGAGGTGATCAAAGAGCAGGCCAATCCGTTTATGTCAGAGGCAGTCCCTCTTCCCATTACTATGTAACCCACTTGGACACTAAACTGCCATGGGCTACATCTGTGCAGGGGTTCTAGGTTATCTCCATGCCTGGTACTTGGTTGGAGCATGAGTCTTTGGGAAGACCCCTGTGTTCAAATTTCTGGTTCTGTTGCTCTCCTTGTGGGGTTCCTGTCCTCTCCAGATCTTGCTATTTCCCACTTCCTACATAAGATTCCCTGCACATTGCCCAACAGTTGGCCATAAGTCTCAGCATCTGCTTTGATAGTCTGCAAGGCAGAGCCTTTCAGAGGCCCTCTATGTGGGTTTCTAGCTTGTTTCCTGTTTTCTTCTTCTTCTGATGTCCTTCCTCTTTGCCTTTCGGGATGGGGATTGAGCATTTTAGTCAGGGTCCTCTCTCTTGATTTGTTTCTTTAGATGTACAGATTTTAGTAGGTTTATCCTATGTTATATGTCTATATGAGTGAGTATATACCGTGTGTGTCTTTCTGCTTCTAGGACAGTTCACTCAGGATGATCCTTTCCAGGTGCCACCATTTACCTGCAAATTTCATGATTTCCTTATTGTTCATTGCTGAGTAATATTCCATTGTGTAGATGTACCACAATTTCTGCATCCATTCTTCAGTTGAAGGGCATCTGGGCTGTCTGCTTCTGGCTATTACAAATAAAGCTGCTACAAACAAGGTTGAGCAATAAATGGGACCTCATGAAACTGAAAAGCTTCTGTAAAGCAAAGGACACCATCATCAAAACAAAACGACTGCCTACAGATTGGGAAAGAATCTTCACCAACCCTTTATCTGACAGAGGACTCATATCCAGTATATATAAAGAACTAATGAAGCTGAAAAGCAGCAAACTAAGTAATCCACTTAAAAAATGGGGAACAGAGCTAAACAGAGAACTCTCTGTAGAGGAATATAGAATGGCAGAGAAACACTTAAAGAAATGCTCAACGTCATTAGCCATCAAAAAATGCAAATCAAAACGACCCTGAGATTTCACCTTATACCCATCAGAATGGCCAAGATGAAAAACTCGAGTGACAACACATGCTGGAGAGGCTGTGGATAAAGGGGAACCCTCCTCCATTGCTGGTGGGAATGTAAACTTGTACAACCACTCTGGAAATCAATCTGGTGCTTTCTCAAAAAATTAGGAATTAAAGACCAGGCCAATCAGTTCATGTCAGAAACATGTCAGAACAGTCCCTGTTCCTATTACAATGGAACCCACTTGGATACTGAACTGCCATGGGCTACATCTGTGCAGGGGTCTTAGGTTATCTCCATGCATAGTCCTTGGTTGGAGTATCAGCCTCAGGAAAGACCCCTGTGCTCAGAATTTTTGGTTCTGTTGCTCTCCTTGTGGAGTTCCTCTTCTCTCCAGATCTTACTGTTTCTCACTTCTTTCCTAAGATTCCCTGCACTCTGTCCAAAGGTTGCCCATAAGTCTCAGCATCTGCATTGATAGTCTGCAGGGCAGAGCCTTTCAGAGGTCCTCTGTGTCAGGATCCTGACTTGTTCCCTCTTTTCTCCTTCTTCTAATGTCCATCCTCTTTGTCTTTCTGGATAGGAATTGAGCAATTTAGCAAGAGTCCTCCCTCTTGATTAGTTTCTTTAGGTGTATAGATTTTAGTAGGTTTATCCTATATTATATGTCTATATGAGTGAGTATATACCGTGTGCGTCTTTCTGCTTCTGGGATAGCTCACTCAGGATGATCTTTTCCAGATCCCACCATTTACCTGCAAATTTCATGATTTCCTTGTTTTTTATTGCTGAATAATATTCCATTGTGTAGATACGCCACAATTTGTGCATCCATTCCTCCACTGAGGGGCATCTGGGCTGTTTCCAGCTTCTGGCTATTACAAATAAGGCTGCTACAAACATGGTTGAGCAAATGTCCTTATCGTGTACTTGAGACTCTTTTGGGTATATGCCTAGGAGAGGTATAGCTGGATCTTGAGGAAGTGCTATTCCTAGTTGTCTGAGAAAGCGCCAGATTGCTTTCCAGAGTGGTTGTACCAGTGTACATTCCCACCAGCAATGGAGGAGGCTTCCCCTTTCTCCACAACCTCTCCAGCATGTGTTGTCTCTTGAGTTTTTGATCTTAGGCATTCTGATGGGTGTAAGGTGAAATCTTAGGGTCATTTTAATTTGCATTTCCCTGATGGCTAATGAGGTTGAGCATTTCTTTAAGTGTTTCTCTGCCATTTGATATTCCTCTATTGAGAATTCTCTGTTTAGCTCTGTACTCCATTTTTTAATTGGATTACTTGATTTTTTTGCTGTTTAACTTCTTTAGTTCTTTATATATACTGGAAATTAGTCCTCTGTCAGATATAGGATTGGTGAAGATCCTTCCCCAATCTGTAGGCTGTCGTTTTTTTCTGACGACAGTGTCCTTTGCTTTACAGAAGCTTTTCAGTTTCATGAGATCCCATCTATTGATTGTTGCTCTTAGAGCCTGGGCTGTTGGTATTCTGTTCAGGAAGTTGTCTCCTGTGCCAATGAGTTCAAGGGTATTCCCCACTTTTTCTTCTAAGTGGTTTAGTGTGTCTGGTTTTATGTTGAGATCTTTGATCTACTTGGACTTTAGTTTTGCGCAGGGTGATAAGTATGTATCTATTTGTATTTTTCTACATGTAGACATCTAGTTAGACCAGCACCATTTGTTGAAGTTACTGTCTTTTTTCCATTGAACGGTTTTGGCATCTTTGTCAAAAATCAGGTGTCCATAAGTGTGTGGATTTATGTCAGGGTCTTCTATTCGATTCCATTGATCCACCATTCTGTTTCTATGCCAGTACCATGCAGTTTTTATTACTGTTGCTCTATAGTACAGCTTGAGATCAGGGATGGAGATGCCTCCTGAAGATCTTTTACTGTAGAAAATTGTTTTAGCAATTCTGGGTTTCTTGTTATTCCATATGAAGTTGAGAATTTTTCTTTCTAGGTTTGTAAAGAATTGTGTTGGCAATTTTATGGGAATTGCATTGAATCTGTAGATTGCTTTTGGTAAGATGGCCATTTTTACTATATGTTAATCCTGCCAAGCCATGAGCATGGGAGATCTTTCCATCTTCTGATATCTTCTTCTAATTCTTTCTTCAGAGACTGGAAATTTTTTTCATAGAAGTCTTTGACTTGCTTGGTTAGGGTTACACCAAGGTACTTTATGTCCTTTGTGGCTATTGTGAAGGGTGTTGTTTCCCTAATTTCTTTCTCAGCCCTTTTGTCTTTTGTATATAGGAGGGCTACTGATTTTTTTTGAGTTAATTTTGTATCCAGCCATTTTGCTGAAGGTGTTAATCAGCTGTAGGAGTTCCCTGGTAGAGTTTTTGGGGTCACTCAGGTATACTATCATATCATCTGCAAATAGTGCTACTTTGACTTCTTCCTTTCCAATTTGTATCCCCTTGATCTCCTTCAATTGTCTTATTGCTCTAGCAAGGACTTCAAGAACAATGTTGAAGAGATATGGAGAGAGTGGGCAGCCTTGCCTTGTCCCTGATTTCAGTGGGAATGATTTAAGTTTCTCTACATTGAGTTTGATATTGGCTTTAGGCTTGCTGTGTATTGCCTTTACTGTGTTCAGGTATGTGCCATGTATCCCTGATCTCTCCAATACTTTAAACGTGAATGGATGTTGGATTTTGTCAAATGCTTTTTCAGCATCTAGGGAGATTATCATGTCTTTTTTTTTTTTTCTTTCAGTTTGTTAATATGGTGGATCACATTGATGGATTTCCATATATTGAACCACCCCTGCATGCCTGGGATGAAGCCTACTTGGTTATAGTGGATGATATCTTTGTTGTGTTCTTGGATTCTGTTTGCAAGTATTTTGTTGAGTACTTTTGCATCGATGTTCATGAGTGAGATTGGCCTGAAATTCTCTTTCTTTGTTGGGTCTTTGTGAGGTTTAGGTACCAAGGTTACTCTGGCTTCATAGGATGAGTTTGATAGTGTTCCTTCTGTTTCTATTTTGTGAAATAGTTTGAAGAGAATTGGAGTTAGCTCTTCTTTGAAGGTCTGGTAGAATTCTGTGCTGAAGCCATCTGGCCGTGGGCTTTTTTTTGCATGGTAGACTTTTGATGACAGCTTCTATTTCCTTAGGGGATATAGGACTACTTAATTGGTTTACCTGGTCTTGATTCAGCTTTGGCATGTAGAATTGGTCAAGAAAACTGTCCATTTCATTTAGGAATTTTGTGGCATGTAGACTTTGAAAGCAAGACCTAATGATTGTTTGGATTTCCTCAGTGGCTGTGGCTATGTCCCAGGGCTTGTTCTTATGTTTCCTGATTCTAAACGACTTGGCAAATAATGAAAAAAAATGACCCTACAAAGCATTTTTTTTTTTCCATTTACCCCATGAACATGCAGCCTCTACTGCGGCAGATTAGTGTTGAGTGCTCAGGGTTCCTGGCTGCGAGTGAGTCCAAAGTGCCTCACTGGCGAGTGTGGAAGGGCGAGTGTGCAAGACTGTCTTCTGCAAAGCCGAGCACCACTCAAGAAATGCTGGCACACCCTGGGTTGATCCCGCTGCTCCACCCCCTTCCTGTCTCAGTCGCCCCCAGTTGTGAGGTAGAAAAGAGTTAAAATCCCCAGGTGGTGAGTTGATTAACCCTTCCAAATCTCCTCCCTTTCTTGATGCAACAAGGTGGGGCGTGGTGTGTGCGGCAGCCCCAAGGTACTCCGCCCCAAGGAGCTCCGCCAAGTGTGAGCTCCAGCGCTGTGAGCGTGAGTTATTTAATGATTTGTTTTTGGGAGTACCCCCGAGTGAACACTTAGCCACACAGGCTGTCTTGTAGTGCCCTCACGCACAGTTCTCATTACCAAAGGGTTTTTTCCTTGCTGTGTGGTTATAGGTTTTCAAATGTTTATAAATCTGAAAATATGTAAAACCATGGCTCATGATAGAAGAGCTGAGATTTCTTACCGTTTCAAACAGTAAGTGAATGAAGTGTACAAATCTGGAAATATTTTTTATCCTCCATAGCTCATGATTTCTGTTTAAAACCCGTTAACTGCCTGAGGCTGAGGTAGTAATGCGGTGTGGCTCGCCAGTTACTGTGAAATGTGGTCCTGACTTGCTGCCTACTCCATGCTGACTTTCCAATCTCACAAACACATATGCTGCTGGATGAATAATTTATGGCTCAGCGCATAAATACTTTATGGCTTGATTGTTTGCGCAGTGCATTTCCACGTGTGTTGAAGAGCGCGTGGAGGTCACTGCTCCTCATGCCACCACCAACGCTCCAGCTGCTGACTGAGGAGGAGGCTTCTCCACCAAGGCTGGGTCGGTGACGTAGGCAAAGGTAAGCGAGAAGGAATTATGAAGTGTCGTTTAGAGAGTTAGAGAGTGATGCTCCTCTCTGATGGGAGAGGGAGATTTCTGTTTCCGTTTTTCTGAGGACCGGCTGAGGAGTGGAACTGCTGCTTTCAGCTCAGGTGCATTGTGGGTTATATTGTGCACTTATGAGCCCCAGCAGCTGCCAGCAGGTGCTGGTAATGTGGAGTGAGGCACAGGGAGAGAGAGAATGAACACAGTGATAATGGATGGGAAAGCCAACAGTTTCTTAAGTAAAAGGCATTTTAACTCAAAGTAGGGGTCAGGAAAGAAAAGATTCACTTTCTAAAAATTATTTACATTGATAAAAATAAATTAAAAAATTTTGAAAACAAAAACTGTAAGCCACGCTCTTACAAGCTCTGCCTCTGAAAGCTCTGGCTTTGCCTCTGCTGTTCCCTGGACAGTGGGCCGGTCACATGATCCTGTGTGCAGAGAAAGGGCAATAGTTACCTCCTGGGTCGCTTCAAGTGCCAATAAGAAAAAACAGGTTTAAGTCTAAATCACTGGATAATCTTCCCTGCTAAAGCGTTGGCTTACCTCAGGCTCTGGGCTCTTGGCTCAGGCTGGGATCCTGAGAGGTCAGAGGTGAGTTCTGTCGTTGGAATGCTGCGTGGCTCACCTTGCGCTTTCTCTTTTGGGTGCTGTAGAGCTCTCTCCTGTGCCAGCGTGCTGGAGCTGACCTGTATCAGAGAGGAGCCCTTTACACTTGAAGAGCACACCCTCCCCGAAGACAAATGGACCATTGACGGCGTCGCATAGCCCCTTGAGCACTGCACATCCCTTAGGCCAGATGAGCCTAATTTAAAACATCAAAGTCTGAGGAGTTTGCTGACCAGGCTTTAAGCTGTGAATATGTCACTCTGAGGGAGGTAAAGAGGGAAGATGATGCAATTAAGTCCCTTTGAGACTTGCCTGGGAGGCAACCACGTCCTGGTTGGTGCATATTCTGACCCAGGAATGTCCATGAACCTCGTCAGCTCTTCCAAAGATGTCTTCCTGTCGCTGAGTGATGATTGGATTGGATTCAGATAAATATGCTTTCTGAATTTGATCTTCGCATAGTCTTTTTCCTATGAAGAAAGTTAAACAGTTTCTAATCACAGAAAACAGAAGTCTGAGCTGAAGTTCCCTTAGTGTCACAGAAGCCTCATGTTTGCTTTGTTTAGACTTTGGGGGCGGGGTTCTGTTGTTTTGAAATCTCTGTATATTTGAAGTGCTCAGTAGTGAGCAGTCTCGTGGGCTTATGGCTACTATGAAGTGCTGGTGGGCTGTAGTCTTTTGTGCCCGTGTTCTTAGGTCTTGAAAATGAATGCGTTTTTCTAATAAATATTTGTAAGTACACAAACTTCTGCCTCCAGCAATAACTGAATGTAAGTAGGTTAAGATGTGATTAATTTCTTACCCCACTTAGAACAGAACTCAGTTCCTGTAGCAGCTATTTCTGTGGTCATCCATGTAGCATCAAATTACTAAAAATGTGATTTTTAGAATATAAACTAGAGAATGTATCTTGAATTAAGATTCTCGCCTGCTTGTTCTTTAGTGTATCTGTGTCTCCCATGGAACACTGATCCCCGGGACATGGTTTCTGTAGTTATTGAGAATATGATCACTTTTAAAAACAGCAGATTTCATGAGTCCTTCATTTTGTTGTTGTTGTGGGAACAGTTATTCATTTGTTGAGTGTTTTGGGTTCCTGTAGACACGGTCGCTTTCACTGAGCCCTGGCGAGTGGCCAGCAGTTGAGAGGACTCACTGCCTTTTCTGCAGGCTTCGGAGTTTAGATGCTGGTACCCACCCGCATCAGGCGGCCCCTGCGGCCCCAACTCCAAGGGACCCAACATTCACTTCTGTCCTTATGGGCACCTGTGAACACGTGTGCCTCCCTACATCCACAAATAAAGTCATTACTTTAAAAGATACACAGATTTAGCCCAGGATGGCCCCACTCACTATGTAGCCAAGGCTCCTCCTGTTACTGCCTCCAAGTAAAGAGAGTCCAGGCATGCACCAGCATCTCATGTGGGAATGTGGTGTGCCGTGCAGTGTGACAGCATTAAGATGGTTGTTGATTTACCAAAGTGTATTTTTCAAAAAGCAGATTTACTAGACGTTTCATGAAGTACAAGCGTTTCTATTTCTATACCTTTCTTTTTAAAGGTTGTTGCCTCTAAACCTGTGAACTGAATAGACTGATGGTCTTATGTGGCTGATGCAGTGTAAACCTAACAGAAAACGTTGGCGGCCTCATCTAAGCATTCTCAGCACATCTCGGCATTTTGAATACAAATGTCAAAGTTAATTCTGGGCAGGGAAGGTGGCTCAGTGAGTGAAGGTACTTGTCCCCAAGACCTACGACTTGAGTTTTGGCCCCTGGGCAACCTACGTGATGGAGGGAGAGAAGCAGCTCCAGTAAGCTGTCCGCATCCACCCCCACCCCACACATGAGCAATGAATAAAAGGTTTTTAATTTCAAAACTAATTCTCAGTGTGAGATTGAGAATAATGAGAATAATATCATGGAAGATTTAAGAAGTAGACGCTTGTTATTTTCAACCTGGTGTCATGGGGAGGCCTTAATCTCAACTGTGAGTGAGTTCCAGGCCAGCCAGAACAGAGTGATGCCCTGAACATTTGTCATTTTACTTTCCCTAGTGCAAATTGTGTAAGCAAAGCTGGCGGCTGCTCCTGTAGCCCACCAGGACACCACAGGCTGGGTAGTGTGTCTTCATGAGCAGCTGGCTAGCCCACACAGCTGAGGGAATTCTTTATTCTTTAAAATTTACATATACACACTTCTAATAGGAAAGAGTAGAATTTGTGAAAAAGTGAGCAAGTTCTAGAAATGGTAGCCAGTTTTTCCCTTTTGTCTGAAAATGGTGAAGAAATTGTGCAAATTAAAAAATGACTCCTAATGTTCACCCATCCTAATGCACCCATTTCTGATTTTGTTGTTATATTTTCCACACTATTTACATAATTCAGGCACCTGTGCTTTTACTGACTCTTCCTGTGATTTTATCTGGCATGTTTAGTCTTCACGGTTAGCTTGGTCACCTGAGTTCTCTGAGTTGTGCTGAGTTCTCTTAAACTCCTTTCCTGTTGCTGCACAGTAAGTGCTTTTCTGTTTACCTAGGGCACATTCTTACAGCGTGGGTATTGTAGATGAGGCAATCAGAACAGATTTTGGTTCCCAGGGTTGCAACTTTCACAGTATCACCATTGTTCAGGGATTTTATATATTTTGCCAAAGTTTCTGTGCTTTGCTTTTGCTTGTCATTTCTATCAATAAATGTCTTCGTGGATTCTTTTTATGTTATGGGAGTTATTTGCAGTAGGTGCTTAGCAGAAGTATTTTTCATGGCCTGTCTTAGTTTCTTTCCTAGGTCCTGTGGTTAAATGCCTGACAAAGGGACCGGAAGGGGAAGTGCTTACTTTGCCCCCAGCTGAAGGATGCAGCAAGGCAGAGCAGGGAAGTCAAGAGGGCAGGGCCTGCTGCAGCTGCTTGCTCAAGTCCTCGGTGAGAACCGAGCTTTGCCGGCTTCCCCTATTTTCCACAGGGCGTGAACAGCCCTGAGTGCTGCTGGGTTAACACTGGTCTGCTGCTTCAAGGTCATCCTCCTAGGCATGGCCAGGGCCCGCTCCCAGGAGACTCTGGAGCCCACCAAGCCGGCACCAACAGCAGGTGTCTCCTTTTTAAACTTTATTCATTAAAAATGTAAAGTATTCTTAGCTTTCATGGGTAGCTGAAACCAAGACACAAACACTGAGAAAGTTCAAGACTCATCCTCTTTCAGATTTTAATCAGAACACTGAAGAAATATTTGTGATTTAGGCCTTAGGATACTCACCATGTAAGTCATTTTACTTACAGGCAAAAAGGAAGCTAGAATTTTCTGAAGATACCTCAGCCTGGAACATAGCAAGCCACCTCATTTTGATTATTTAACTCTTAAATTTCTGGAAATATTGTGTTCACCTAAAAGTTGTTTAAAATAGTCATAAAATTATTTTCTGGTCTTAAATTCCACAAGGATTAAAATAATCAGAATTTGTCCCCTACAAATTTAAAATTGAGATTGATGAACAAGGGATAAACTAACATTTCCCTGTGTTCACTGGCTCTTTCTCAGTACTTGAATTAATTCAAGGCTACTGACTCATCAGGAATCAGCCATCTACCATCCACTGGTACAATTTATGCCCCACTGACCAGTGTGAAATCCATATCAAACTTACAGTGAACATTTAGAGGTTCAATTAGAGGGTGAGTTGTTCTGTTTCAGAGGAAGAAAGTAATTTAAATTGTATCATGATCTGGATAATGGAAAAAATGTGACTCAAAAGCACTTTAAAGTGCTGATGCATTTATTAAACAGACAAAGATAACAGTATGAAGTTTGGGCACTGAAGTTAAGACTATTATTGTAATAGCCTTATTACATAGAATTGTAAGGCTATTGTAATATATTGCTGTGTATTGTACTAGAATTAAAATAGAAGGACTGTTGGCTTGCCCTGCTCATCTGTTAAATACAGATGTTAAGTATGAATTTCATGGCAGTCAACTTGGAAATGTCTTCATTTATCACTAAGTTCATTAAGTTCTGCAAATAAGATGCTGAAGCTAGTTAGAACATTGTTAGGAACTGTTTTCTGCTCCGTTTCTCTAATAAAGCAATGTAGTAGGATAGTGTCTGCCGTTAATCAGCTCTTTGATTGGTGGTGAATCCCTTCATCTTTAAAGGACTCAGTGTACCGGCCTTTAAGACAAAGAAAACAGTCTGCTGTTTCTAAGACTCTCCCACGTGTTAGAGTATGAGGCTTTCCAACATGGGTCATTGTGTTCTCAGGAACTCTTTCCCTGGGAACGTGGGCTTTGCCACATTCCCTCATTCGGAGGATTCTCACCCTGCATTTCTTTGCACATTACATCTCTTCTGGTTATTAGTCCTTTTGCATGGTCACGTTTCATTGTGAGCATCCAACTCCTCTTTCGTAGCTCCTATCGCTTTCTCTCTCTCCATGCCGAATCCTGAGTTTCCTCAAACCTTTTTTCCAGATGCTTCCTTCTCCTATTTTTATTTACTAACAGTCATTTATTTCAGTGGCATACTCTGTTTTTATTTATAAAATACTGCAGTGTATTATATAGTATATGTAATTTAAAATCAACCTCTTTGTGTGTGTGTTGTGTGCACCTCTCCATGATGCAAGGGATTGAATCCAGAACCCGATTCATCGTCAGGTGTTCTACCACTGAGCTATATCCCAAGCCATGTGCTATCTTATTGCATTGTCAGCTTTTCCACTTTTGTTAGTGATGTAATATGTGTACAGGAAAGCGTTCATAAGTGTACAGCTTTGTGCGTTTTCAGAGATGGAACACATAATGACTAGCGTGTAAATCAGGAACCAGGCCACACCTACCCCTGCCTGCCTCCAGGCCCCAAAGCAGCTGCCCACCCGCCCCTGAGAGGAGCCACTTCACACCTGCAGCCTGTGAGCTGGGGCCTGTATCTCATGGTTAATTACTTTGCTCACCAGTCTACTTGCTGTCTCTTGCTAATAGACTACAAGGTACCCCAAATGCTGCTGTGTAATCTTGCCCCCAGATTATCCCTGTTTGACCAATAGAACGCCTGCACCTGGGCAGGAAATGAGGTGGTCATGGCCAAGGTTCAGGGGCGGAGAGGACGGAGGGATGGGGGAAGGAGAGAGACAGGTGGAGGGGAAAGAAGGACGCAGAGTACCTTGGAACAGGTAAAGACCACGTGGGTGGGAGGAGGAGCGCTGAGGATCCACACAGAGAGAAGCCACCCAGATGGAAAGCGTGTGCAAGTATCAAGGGCTATTGATGGGAAGTAGCCCAGACAGGAATGATGTCAGCAAATGGCTTGGGATGTGGGGCTGAGAAGTAACAAGGTAGCTTAGGGGGTAATAGCTCTAGAAGGCTCCCATCCTGTTCCCTCTCTTCCGGTGTCTATTCTGTTTGCCTTTCTGAATGAGAATTAAGCATCCTCCCTAGGGTCCTCCTTGTTATTTAGCTTCTTTAGGGCCGTGGATTGTAGTATCCTATATTATATGGCTAATATCCATTAATAAGTGAGTATATACCACGTGTGTCTTTCTGTTTCTGGGCTACCTCACTCAGGATGATCTTTTCCAGGTCCCTCCATTTGCCTGCAAATTTCATGGGGTTTTTTTTGTTGTTGTTTGTTTGTTTGTTTGTTTTAAATAGCTGAGTAGTATTCCATTTTGTAAATGTGCCACAATTTCTTTATCTATTCTTCTGTTGAGGGACATCTGGGTTGTTTCCAGATTCTGGCTATTACATATAAAGTTGTTATGAACGTAGTTGAGCAAATGTCCATGCTGTATGGTGGAGCATCTTTTGGATATACGCCTAGGAGTGGTAGAGCTGGGTTGAGGTAGCACTATTCCTAATTTTCTGAGAAAGCACCAGATTGATTTCCAAAGTGGTTGTACAAGGTTATATTCCCACCAGCAATGAAGGAAGGTTCCCCTTTCTCCGCATCCTCTCCAGCATGTGTTGGCACTTAAGTTTTTGATCTTAGCTATTCTGATGGGTGTAAGGTGAAATCTCAGGGTCGTTTTGATTTGCCTTTCCCTGAAGACTAAGGATGTTGAGCATTTCTTTAAGTACTTCTCAGCCATTGGAGATTCCTCTGTCGAGAATTCTCTGTTTAGCTCTGTACCTCATTTTAGAATTGTATTATTTGGTTTGTTGGTGTTTAATTTCTTGAGTTCTTTATTTATTTTGGATTTTAGCCCTCTGTCAGACGTACGGTTGGTGAAAATCCTTTCCCAGTCTGTAGGCTGTTGTTTTGTTCTGATGACAGTGTCCTTTGCTTTACAGAAGCTTTTCAGTTTCATGAGGTCCCATTTATTGATTGTTTATCTTAGAGCATGAACTGTTGGTGTTCTGTTCAGGAAGTTGTCTCCTATGCCAATGATTTCAAGGCTCTTCCCCACTTTTTCTTCTAATAAATATAGTGTTTTTGGTTTTATGTTCAGGTTTTTGATCCACATGAACTTTAGTTTTGTGCAGGGTGATAAATATGAATCTATTTGCATTTTTTTCTTTTACATGTAGATATCCAGTTAGACCAGCACCATTTGTTGAAGATGCTGTCTTTTTCCATTGTATGGTTTTGGCTTCTTTGTCAAAAATCAAGTGTCCATAGGTATGTAGGTTTATTTCTGGGTCTTCGATTTGATTCCATTCATCTACTTTTTCTGTGCCAGCACTGTGTGATATTTCTTTGAGTGGTTTATTTGTTTCCTGTCTAAAGCCTCAGTGTGTTTGACTGTATCTTCCTGTATTAAGGATTTTATTTTCCTCCATTATCATCTTCATACACATAGATTTAAGGTCATTTTATTGTGTTTCAGTTGTGTTAGGGTATCCAGGGTTGCTTGCCATGGGATGACTGGGTTCTGGAGATACCATATTGCTCTAGCTTTTGTTGATTATATTTTCACACTGGCCTTTAGTCATCTGGTTATCTCTGGCATTGGCTGGTAGTTCCTGGTGACCACTAGAGTTCTTGGGAGTGCAAGAAGAGCTCTGGGCAGGAAGCTGGATGTTCCTGCAAAAGTCCTTTTCAGATTGGTGGGTATGGTGCTGGACTGGCAGATGTATGATCCTGGGGACGAATTAGACTCAGAAGCCGGGGCCCTTCTTTCGCCAGAGGAAGTCCCAGAGCCAGCTGGGACAGTCCCACAGCCACTGGCTTTCTTGCTCTGAAGTTAGTGAGCTCCAGCTGCCCAGACTGTGCTCAGACACTGCTCACTGGGCGCAGATGTTCTGGAGAACCTGTGAGCTCTGAGGTCTGGCCCATCTAAGGGAGACCTCACACCTGAAAGGTGTCCCAGGGACTGTGAGAGTGGGTGGCCAGAGTCTGAACGCCATTGTTCAGAAAGTTCCCAGGTTCCCCTGGGAACTTTCCCCAGGATTAGCCAGGTGACTGAGGTTGGACCTGGCACAGAGGCTGGAGTTTTGGGGTCCACAGCATGGCCTGTTGGTATCACTCTGCAATTACTGCTGTCCTTCTGTTCAGATACCATGCATAGTCGCCATCTTGGATCCTCTTGTGATTTTCTTTATCTTGCTGCTGCCACAGCAGATACCACAGATGGGATAGCTCAGCCAGCATGGTCTTACTCCTGACCAAGCCTCTCCTCCAGCTCTGAGTCCTCTGGGGATAGAGAGGAAGGTCTCTTGACCCCTCCCTTCACACTGGACACTAATCTCATCTTGGCGCTCTCTCCTATGACCTCATCTCAGTTTAATTTGTTCCCAGAGGCTCTGCTATGTAGCAATTGTGTCAGGGATTGGATGGGGACCGTTGTGGTTTAAATAAGAATGTCCCTTAAAAGCTCATGGTTCAGCCCCAGTTGGTGGCTGTTTTGGGGGTGCACCTTTGCTGGAAGAAGTGCGTCTGTGAGATGAAAAGCTTCACACTACTTACAGTTCACTTTCTGCTTTGTGCTTAGAATGGCTGATGTGAGCACTCAGCTTCCTGCCTCAGCCTGCTGTGGCGGGTCCTCATCCCTTGGAAACCATAGCCACAAATCAACCCTTCCTTCTGAAAGCTGCATTTGGTCATGGAGTTTTATCACTGCTACAGAAAGGAAACCAATACAAACATCAGTATACAAATGTTGGGGTTCAGAAATAGCGTGTGACTGCTGCCTGCGGCCGTGGGCATTGTGTCCTGCTGTCTGTTTGCAGCCACTGTGCTTTGCACAACCCCTTTCTCTGTTTTACCTGATGGTGCACTCTGTGAACTCTCTAGTCTTTGCTTGCTGGTAAAAATGCAAGTGGGTTTCCTTAGGCTGCTTCTAACAGTGGAGTCTAGCTTGTAAGGGATTCGTGTTTGAAGCGTTGGTAGCTGCCAGGGGCAGCTTTCAAGGCTCAGCAGCAGTGCCCAGGAACTCTGGCAGTTCCATGTTGACATTGGCTCTGAGTAGTCTCCACTACTTACCATTTAGACTGGTGTCTGTGTCTTCACAGTGTGGCTTTAACAGTCCCCCACCACAACCTGCCCAGTTACTGTTGCTCTGATTTCCTAGTCTATTTTCTAGTTAATCTTGTCTGGTTAGTGTTTTTTAGTAATTCATTTACTTGAAATTCTTTCTTTCTTTATTTTTATTTTTAAAACTGAGTCTGGGGGGCGTGTCTGTCTGCATGTGAGCATGCAGACATGAGTGCAGGTGCTCACAGAGGCCAGAGGCATGGAATATCCTGGAACTTAAGTTACACATGGTTCTAAACCAGCTGACATGGACGCTGGGAAACAAACTCTGATCCTCTGGAAGAGTAGCACGCGCTCTTAACCACTGAGCCATCTCTCCAGCCCTCACGTAGTTGGTTTCTTAGAGACTGTGTTCTAGTCATACTTGCTGAATTGCCTACTTTGCTGAGGCAAACTGTGTCCTCTATTGCACAGTGGAGTCTGGGTGTCAGCTCGCCCTGTGACTTACAGAGAAATCAGGAAACAACAAACCGAATTGACAATGCTCTGGGAACTTTGATGACTAGCCATCATATGACCTAAGTGACTTTTACAGACTGCTCAGCAGGCTCTATGGGAACACAGTTGTAAAGAATGTGCATAAGTCAAGGCCAGCCACTTCAGTCTCATAAAACAATCTGTAATACACTTACAAGGTTAAAGCTGTGTGTTTTATAGTCATGTATTCTGTGATCTTCAACCACAATAAAATTAAGACACCTATCAGAGAATTCCTCCAGCATTTAGAAATTAAGTAACAAACTTTAAATAACTTATGGGTCAAAGAGACATCACAATGGAAATAATTTTAAATGGAATCATGCAAAGACTACAAAACACCAAAAAGCGCTGACAACATGCAGTTTTGTAACCTAATAACTGACGTCTCTGGCAATCTTTCTGGTTTGTTTTGGTTGTTTTTGTTTTCTGAGACAGGGTTACTCTGTAACAGCGCTGGCTGTCCTGGAACTCACTTTGTAGACCAGGCTAGCCTCAAACTCACAGAGCTCCCTGGGCCACCACCACCCAGCACATCTCGGAAAAACCTTATAGCCAGTAATGTATCTGTTAAAACAAACAGGCAAACGAATGGTTTCACTCACAGAAACAAGGAATTGGTTATTTGTCTGTATTTCTGTCTTGTCTTCTGTCTGTCTGTCCATCCACGGTATCTACTATTTGTTGGACTGGAAAACCCTGACTACCCACCCGCTTCGATTGTGCCTGCCTGTTCTGTATTCTATCCAGGGTGTGTCTGCTCCCTGTCTCTTAGAGGAACTTCTCGACTTTTGGACTCAGTTTCCCTTGCATCCTCACTCCTGGATGTGCCAGAGCATTATCAACGTTTGTTACTATTAGGGTAGGCTGACACTCCAGTGAGGCCTCTGCACGCTTTAATTATCCTCCCCCAGCATTTATAGTTGAAAGGATTTTGAAATTATTTGGTCTATTTTTGCTAAAAATGGAACCCGTCATACCCTAAAAGTGTTTAAGACAAACTAATTTGCAAAAGTAACGTTGTAGTTAATTTCAGTTCCTTAGAAAACAGTCTGCCAAGCGCTACAGTTGGAGCTTGCTCGGTAGGATATCATTGTGCTGGGAGGACCTGTGTCAGCCTCTCATCCATGTGGAAAAGCCAGGCAGTCCGTACTGTGACCCCAGCCCTGGGGAGGCAGAGAAACAGAAAGCACTCGGAGGAGGGGGGCGGTGCTGGGGCTCCCTGGCCAGGAGCCTGCAGACTCCAGACCAGTGAAGAGCTGACTCAGAACACAAACGGAAGGCACCCTGAGGAGAGAAAGGCAGCTGACGCTGACCTGTGGCCTCCACCCACTGACATGCCACATCTGCACACTAAAAATCAAAATCTGTCAAGCAGCAGGCTAATGAAAACATTTTTTCATGTGTTGGGTTTGGAAGACCTCACTTTCTCATTCTTCCACTCTAAGAGAAGACAGCCCAGAAAAGTGGCTTCTAACTCCAAATTATTGCATTAACCAAGGCTGCGCTTAGAGGCCAGGCATCAAGTCACTAATGTCCTCTGTGTTCACAGGGCTGGCGATATGATTGAAGGCTGATGGCTGGTTCATTTTATTCTGTGTAATTTAAATACGTCAGTTGTCAAAATATTCACAGGTGACTTCCCCGGGCGGTGGAAAGATGTGGCACACCAGATACAGCAAGAAGAAGTGGGGCCGACCCTCCATCACCAGTGAGTGTTAGTAAGAAGAAGGGTCACTCGAGAACACCTGTTCTGTTCCTGCTGGAGAGAGGGAAGAAGACAGTGTGCCATTGGGACTGAGTTGCCCTTGAACTGTAAATCCAGAGTTGAGAGGAAAAATCCGCTGAGGGAGGAAGACTAGTCCTGCAAAGACAGCAGAGGCCACACCTGGCTGGCCAGTCAGGAGAGCCTGGTCTGAAGAGAGAAAAGGATATGTCCTTTGGGAAGACGTCCTCTGGAGCCTTGAAAGCCAGGATTCAGTGATGCCTCAGGGGAGACTGGTCCTTGTGGCAGCTTCATTATAAGGAGGTTTCACTAGCCAAATGGGTAGAAACGGGAGGCCGACACCCCGTTAGAAGTGAGCCCAGTGCAGTAATGGCAGATTGGGGTCATAATCATATCATTTGGTGATGGACAGTTAAATGAACAGTGAAAAAGAAATTGATGGTCCTTAGTGATTTGCTAGATAATTGAGGGTTATGAAATTGAAGGACAAAATGATTAGCAACCGTTTTTTCTTAAAGGAAACAAAGCTGAAATTTTCTGTGAGTAGCATTTTCTTAGATTTTGGGTAGTTAACACTTGCCTGTGATGGGGTTTCCACCATGCATGCTCCTCTTTTGTCAGAACCTCTTAGAGAGGCTCTCCAGAGTGTGATATGCAGAGGTCTGTTGATGTCTGTCTATTTGGGGCTTCCTAACTATAAGTGGGAACACTAAGTCTTGCTAGTAGTTGAAGCATGACCTCTGGATGATGTTTTTCCAGCCCTGCTGCTACCATTGGCTATTGACCTTAGATAAGTTAACTTATTTCTTGAGCCCCGATTCCTCTATTGTAAAGTGCAGGCATTAACATTCTTATTCACAAAGTCCTGAACCCCAGATTAGTATAGTTCTTAAGACCCATGGACTAGTGAGCACTAAATCGATTCATATACCACCCTGTCTTCAGGCAGAGAAGGGTGAAGTTCTGGGATGCTTTCTCTTATTTGGTAGCAAGATGTAAACTACAACAGTCTCCTGGCAGCAGAGATTATTGGATGCTGATATAAACTGCTGATGCAAGTAGAAATGACCTTAGAGAATAGAGATGTCCACATTTGCACAGCAGGTATGTTAAGTGCCCTAACCCATGTGTGTGTGTGTGTGTGTGTACATATATATGCACATATTTAGTTCATTTAATCTTTGCTTTTAAATCCACACCATCAGCCCCTCCATATCTGAGAGCTTGTCTTTGAACCAAGCACAACTGTTTTCTATAAAATTACTATCAAGCAGTCCCAAGCCTGCTTTGCCTGTACATATATGCAGAGACACAGCATTAGACCAGCGGTCCATCTTCTCTATGGCTTCACTTTGCTCTTTGTCTGCAGTCAGCCACTATCTGAAAATATAAAGTGGAAGATTCTAGAGGTGAATGAAAATATAAAGTGGAAGATTCTAGAGGTGAATGTTTCCTAAGTCCTACACAACATTTCTTATTAGTGTGTGGCTGCTGTTCTTTTAGTAGTGTAAATATGTGTGTAGGGAAGATGGCAAACATGAGTTTTGTACTATTTGCAGCTTGAGGCATTTGCTGGGGACCTTGGAGTGTGCCCTTGCAGTAAGGGGTTAATTATTGTAAAACCTCTCACTTACGTCACTTAGTTAGTCCTTCCAGCTGGTCCAGACATCAGTAGGGTCTGTCTTTATCTCGTATTTACATGAAGAACTTGATGTGGCATTGGTGAGCAGCTGGCTCACCAAGAGTTGCACCAGTGGTGTGGCAAAGTTAGGGCTCTCCACACTCTTCTCGTGGCAAATGGGTGTTGCAGCACATCTGGAGAGAAGCGCTTTGAGGTATAGATGTGTAGTGGGAGGTCGGAAACACATGTTGTAATACAAAAAAAAAAAAAGAAAGAAAGAAAGAAAGAAAGAAAGAAAGAAAGAAAGAAAGAAAGAAAGAAACAGAAAGAGAGAAACAAAGAAATTAAATATAATCTGGGAATAAAAGCAGAGACTAGGACATTTGTTCCCATCCTAGCATGGCAGAGAAAAGATGCTCTGGTTGGAGCCTGAGCACTGGCTAGAAGCGTCCAGCAGTGGTTTGATTTGGAGAGAGCGCTCTTGGCCACATCTGGCTTGGAGCTGCCCCTTGCATGTTTTATAGAGACAACCTGGGCTCAGTTCAAAGCCAAACAGCAGCTGACAGAGGAGCTGGTGGGTGAATTTATTAGCACAGACGAGCACATTTAAATATGTGCAGCTCAGCTAAGCAACAATGAGAGCGGAAGCTAAGTTTATACGAGTTATCTGAAGTGTGTAAACACTAAAAAGGGAGATTATTCCTTTAACACACACAGTGGCCTGGTGAGCAGTAACAGGATGAAAACTTAAGCCTATAAAGGGTTTTGTTGTTGTTGTTGTTGTTTGTTTTTGTTTTTGTTTTTGTTTTTTTTTTTCTGATAATGAATCTGTTAGGGCTGGTTGTGGCATAGCCTTTCTCTAGAGAAGCAATAGAAATTTCAAGCCTTGCGGTTTTTAGAACTTTCTTGGGAACTAGGTGTTAGATGTTAGAGGATTGTTAGTCATTTGGTCGAGTGTGACAATGGCCTATGGTTGTATAAAGAAGTGTCAGGTGGGGATACAGTCTGCTGGTGGGGTGCTTGTCTGGCATCCATGAAGCCATAAGTTCAGCTCCCCAGCACTGCTGGGCATAGTGGCGCACACCCGTAAACCCAGCACGAAGGAGGTGGAGGAAGGGAGCTCAGACATTCTAGGTCATCCTTGACTACATAGCAAGGCTGAGGCCAGCGGAGGAAAATGAAATCCTGCCCCCAAACAGAAAGGGGAGGAGGCAGCAAGCTGGCTCAAGGGTAAGGGCATTGCCACCGAGCCTGAGGACCAGAGCTCAGTGCGGAAAGGGGAGAACTGGCTCTAGCACGCAGCCCCGGACCGTCACACAGGATGCTGTGACACACACACATGCCCACAGACATGGCAGGCATTCTGATAGAGATATCCCTCTCATTCTAAGAGATCTGAGCTATAAGTGGCCTCAGAGCCAGAGCTAAGAACACAGCGCGGGGCACGGAGGGCTCCTGTGCTGCTGTGTGCTCAGCCTGTTTCCTTCACCTGCCATGATGCGACAAGCCAATGCCTAGCTGTGATGTGAAGTTGTGTTTTCCCATGCCCCCGACCCAGAGGAATGCACATGAGTTTGCATTTGTGCCAGGATGATTTTCTGCTGGAAATATCAAATAGGATGGACGTGTCCTAATGAGTGTCCACCATGAACTCTGAAAGCAGCGTGTAGATATTACTCGACAGTTTTTCTTATCTAGGTCAGTGTGCCAGGTGAAGTCAGTGACTGTATGCCACGGAGAAATGTGTTAAAGGTTTGTGCTAAAAATCCTTCATTCCTTCCACATGTGATACTTTGTTGTTCAAAACACTTTGTAGGACACAGACTCACACACACGCACACACACACACACACACATACACACACACACACACACACACACACACACACACACACACACACGAACATCACAAGACAGACAGCCTTCAGACCCATACAGCAGACAGACAGAGACCACAGAAGACACAGGGCCAGTGAAGAGGAGAGTTCAAATCTGGGCTGACTCTTGCTTAAGTGACATATTGGGGAAGTACTTTGACATTTTTCCTTGTTGTGATACTGACACATAATTGGTAACTCTGGGTTTATTATTAATCAAGCCAAATCTCTCTCTCTCTCTCTCTCTCTCTCTCTCTCTCTCTCTCACACACACACACACACACACAGAGTAAATAAATGTAAAACATGTAAGCCTTTAAAACATGTTACATACACTGGATTATTGACATGCAACAAAGTATTATAAAGATATTTACTTTGAAACACTACAGCAAAGAGAGGGATGAGGGAAAGAAATAGAAGGGGAGGAAGGAAAGAGAAGGATGACAAAGCCAGGTGGCAGATTTTGATCATCGGAATCTTAGGGAAAGTGCTGAGAGCACATTTTACTAATTTTTCTGCTCTTTCCTGTCCTTGAAAACGCTTATGATAAAAGTGTTGATTATAATAAAAGTGTTGATTTCCTGAGCAAAATTCCGCAGTACAGGTTCTGGGACTTAAACTACCTTCCGTGAGATGAGCAGACTGGTGGACTGGGACCCAGGACCTTTGCCATCTTGCTCCTGAGATGAAAGGCCCATTTTAAAGCTGCAGCTGGAAATCGAGAGAACCCTTCACAGTTCACATCTCTTGTTCCCAGAGACGGGTCTTTAAGGCACAAGCAGGTTGCTGAGCCATTTCTCACTCCACCCTTATCTTCTGTCGCCGAGGGATGGTCCATCGTATTGGAAACAACAGAACCTTGGTCTCTCAAATAGAGAAGCTTTCCCCTGTTGTTGTGTGTGTGAAGAAGAAAGGGTTATTCGTAAAGCTGTGTGTGTGTGTGTGTGTGTGTGTGTGTGTGTGGGTGTGTGTGTGTGTATGGGAGTGGAGGTGAGTGTGATGTGCTTGCTCAACTGACTGACAATACTCCTGTCTTAACCTCCCAACTCACTGGACTTAGAGTCATACGCCTCCATTTCCAGCTGAAGGAGAAAGCTTGGAAAACCTCATTTTTTGAATTTTGTTTTGAAGGTTGAAACAAAAGCATAAAACAACAACAACAACAACAACAATAATAATAATAATAATAATAATAATAATAATAATAATAATAAATGGGTGGGTAATTAGTTCTGCAGGTAAAAGTATTGCTAGACAAGCAGGACCAGCATTTGAGTCCCTGTACCCACAGAAATGCCAGGTAGGTAGGTGAGCCAGCGACCAGCCTGTAGTTCCAACATGTCAAAGGCAGACACAGGCTCCCACAAGCAGGAAGCTAGTGAGGCCAGCAAAAGCTCAGCTCTGGGTCCGAGTGAGACCCTACCTTGATAGAGAAGATGCAAAGAGGAAGACATCAGACGCCAACTTCTCGCTTCCCTGTGCATGCGCGCGTGCGCGCACACACACACACACACACACACACACACACACACACACACACACAACCAAATAAAAATGAAAGAGAATTGAGTTGGAGATGTAGCTCATTGAGAGAGTGCTTTGCCTAGCTCATGTGAGCCTCACTGCTCTGCATGGTTGGTTGTTGTTGTTTTTAAGAAGAATTTATAAGGCAACCTCGCCTTCTTGCTTTGAACGTTTGTGGCAGGAAGCCTAAAGTGCTTTTGTAGCGCCAGCCTTGTCTGTTTCTTACTTTGCTGGAGGAATATAAATATTTGATCTGGATGCTGCTGACAGCAATCGAGCATGAACAAAGCCTGACATCCAGGAGCTGTCGCGTCTGAAATTTTCTAGGATGAACAACTAGGCCAGCGTGTGGCAGTAACAGAGGTGGAGGCTGGCGTGATGTGAGGGAGACTGCGCACACAGGGACTGCCGCCAGGAGAAGCGGGTTGATGGTGTGTGCCACAGGCATTCTCTTGTGTGGCCTCAGTAACTGCCGTTGGCCGGCCTGGCATCTCCCACCAGGGCTCTTGAAGAGGAAGCGATTAAGCTTCCTGGATCTTCCTGCCGTGTCATCCTCCACCTACCTGAGGTGACATTCCCTTCTAAAGCTCCTCACACCTACTGAATAAAGCTGAGTAAGCCACACCTTGTTTTCACCATATCCACAGCATTTGGCTCATTCCTCTTGTCCACTCTTCCAGAGGCAGTGGGCGTGCTGGAGCCTGCCCTCGATCCCAGCGCTCAGGAGGCAGAGGGAGGTGGGCCTCTGAGTAGAGGCCAGCCTGGTTTGTGTAGAGTTCCAGTACAACCAGGGCTGCATAGTGGGACTCTGTTTCAAACAAACAAACAACCAAAAGAAAGTCTTTGCCCGGGATGGGGAGATGGCTCCCTTGGGCTTTGCTGGCTAGCTGGTCTAACTGAATCAGCAAGCCCCAAATTCAGCAAGAGAAACCTGGCTCAGAAAACCAAGCAATAGAGCTGGGCTGTGGTGGTGCATGCCTTTAATCCCAGCACTTAGGAGGCAGAGGGAGGCGGATCTCTGTGTGTTCAAGGCCAGCCTGGTCTACAAAGTGATTCCAGGACAGCCAGGACCACACACAGAGAGACCTTATCTCAAAAAGGCAAGAGAGAGAAAGAAAGAAAAAGGACGCAAACGATAGAGGAATATACCTGCCATCCACCTCCACATGCATGTATGCACACGTGTCCCCACATCTGTACACACAAGTGCACATACAAATATGTGCACGTGTCTCTCGCTCCTCCAAGCCTTTGTACCCTTTCCGATCCCTGTCCAGAAGATGGTTCTTCCTTGACTACTCTTGGGCTGTTGTGGGTTGCTGTAACATGCATCTGATTCTTGGGAAGAGAAATCGGTTGACATGCCCAGTGCATGGTGCTAGCCAGAACCCACTGTCTCTGGCTTCATCACCAGAGAGCGCATTATGGCGGGAGCAATCGCTCTGTAAGTCAAAGGAAGCAAGAGGCACAGGCCAGTTCCGCTCCTTGTAATTGTTAATCCCAGGGAATTTAGCAGAAGCCGTGAGAGCTGGGCCCCTCTGAACAGCCACTTCCCTGGGCCCCGAACTCTTCAAGGTTTCAGCACCTCAACGTCACACTAGGCTCCTCACCAGGGCTGGCGTGACTTCACACTTACAGTAACGAAGTTGTTTTTTATTGACCCAGTCAGAACTAATTCATATTCATTTCAGATACCTCAGCCCCTCAGATGTCAGCTTATTACTATCATCCTTAACATCCATTATAATAGCAAGCGTAGTTGCCCGTCTTCCCTGCTACACGTGGGCTTTGGGTGAACAAACACTGTTTTTGGCCACATTTCCCAGTGCACAAAACAGAGCCTAGTCTCTGTGCTCAACCCATTGAATAACCCCGGAGACTGTGACATTCCAATGGAAGACGGTGAGTGCTTATCACATGTAGGGGACTAGACCTAGCGAGCGGCCTTCACCCAGCACATGCGCACTGTTAGGGCCGCCTGCTCGCCAGTCCAGCTCAAGGAGAGCGTGCCCACTGCCCAGGAAACGTAGCTGTCTCTAATTTAGACTTTCACCCAGGGCCGTCCCTCAGTGGGCAACAGTTTCCCCTTCTTCTGCGTCTTGAGAACAGGGTGATAAATAGAGCGTTGATGGCACAAGAGAGAGTAATTCTGATCCGCCTCACTGCCACTCAACTTCAGAAGCCAGGAAGGAGCCGAGACTTACCCAGCCTGCTGCCTGCAGTCCAAGGTGGCTTCATTTGTTGGTTTCCACTTAACGGAGGTGGGAGAGATTGGTTGTTTGCTTTGGTTTCTTCCTCAGTAAGAAGCATCTTAATGTAACTAGTCTGGACATCTGTCCTACTTTCAAAAATTGCAAGTTTCGATCACTGCTGAATTGTCTGGATCTCAATCTGTCTGCTCTGCATACATTTGCATTTATAAAAGCAGAATCAGGCTAAAAGTCTTTCTAATGTAATCCCCTAAATGCGTGAAGTATTAGATGGCTTCCCCCCACTGGTTCATGCGTTGCTAGGGACTTAAAAGGATCATTGATTTGAATTATTTAATGTGTACAGCAAGCTGAGTTTCCTTAAAAACAAAAAAGTAAAGAAGAACCTTTGGGTATTGCTTTAGTTTTTTTTTTTTAAATATTATATCTATCTATCTATCTAACTAACTATCTATCTATCTATCTGTCTATCCATCCATCATCTATTATCCATCTATCTTTCTAT
>NW_026596125.1:16991120-17036154 GCF_907164565.1 Psammomys obesus
ATCTATCTATCTATCTATCTATCTATCTATCTATCTATCTATCTATCATCTATTATCTATCTGTCTGTCTGTCTGTCTATCAAGGGCTTGTATGTGCACATACTTCATGCAGGACAGGGTTGGTTTTTGAGCTCTCTGTCTCCCACAGTGTGGATTCCAGGGTGGCCAGGTTTTGTGGCCATCTTGCCATTCCTGCTCTAAATTTTTTAATGTGAAATCTCATTAATATTGGGAAGTAAGTTAAAATGTACTCACATGAGCCCCCCAAAAGGGCTCGATTTTCATCGTGCTTTTAAAACATCCATGAAACGTTTGATTCTAATGAAATACTAGTGCTGAAAATTGGGCTGAAATTGCTGAGCTAAAAATATAGTTGTAACTGCACGTAATTTTAATGCTGTAACTTTTTTCTTTGAGGATTGGCACAGACTTAGAGACAAGGAAAGTTCTAATTTGTAATAAAAATGTCACCCTGGATGTCTGTTGCCTCTTTTGAAAATTTAAGCTGGTTTTCATTCAATTCAGTCAAAATCTTCGACTTTAAATGTTGAACATCTTGTTGTATGATCTAAGCCTCAGTTTTTAACTTTGTTTTGGTGTTTTACTCTCTTGTGGAAAGCAGCTGTGTGTCACATCAGCTCCACTTGGCTGCTAACATCTGGGTGAAGGGGTCTATTTTAATCTGTGCTCTGTTCAGAACGCAGGCCTGAAGTGGAAGTCTTATTTGTGCTGCTGTTAGAATGGCTTTGCATGGCAACCCAAGGCTCTTACTCAATCGCCTTGACAGCGCCGCACACATGAAGGAGCCAAAGCTGGTTTCTCTGTGGTTGCCTGACTTGTGATGGGAGTCCGGTGGGGGATTAAGAAGATAACACCTTTACTTGTCAGCTAAACCAGGCTCTTTCCAGAGTGCAGATGAAAGGCCAGGGACAATTCAAAGGCACTGGTTGCCCTATGCCCGGAACAAACTGTACCCACTGTCACCTGAATGAGAAAGCCTTCCGCTAATACTGATAGCCTGTTGACCTTGTTATAGAGCAAACTCGTCGGGAAATTCTAGCGAATTACCATGGATCACTGGGCCAAGGAACAGTAAGCATGGATTCTAACATTTGGTGCAGCACAGAACCTCCTTAGGGTCCCAGCCGGTTAAAGTCATGCTAGGATTTGAGATGGCAGGTAAGAGTGGACGAAGGGTGTGAACTTGTTCTAAGGAGAAAAAGGAGCTCACTTATGGTAAAATTTTGTGATTGGCTAAAAGCCTTAAGAAATCAGAAGAAGCCAGCTGTGTCGAGAGCCAGAAGCCAGCAGCCTGTCAACACGAGCCGGGCTGTGAGCTGCACAGGGCTTTGCTTCTGAACATGGAATAAGGTTTTCATATTACCCACCCTGAGATGCAGCTACTATGCCATTTCACACCAATTCTCCCTGAATTAATACTTCTTAAAAATAACTGCAGCTTCTCAAACCCAGGAGCTAGGTTATGTTTCTTGCTGTCCATGCCTCTTTCCTGGAAATCTCTGACGTCTTTCAGGAACTCCGGTCAGTCCAGCCACTGGCAGAGGCCTAATTATGGAAGGTAATGAGGACATGTATGCACGGAGCCTGTGCGATGATAGGGGCAAGGCTCTGCCCTCCCAGCGTGCTGTATAACGCACTAGGAGAGAGAATAAAGGGTTCCACTTTGAGTGAGTACATGCCAGCCAGAGAGGACACACATCAATGTTTTTGGCAGAGGGAGCGATAAAACACTATTCTCTCTGTGTTTTCTGAACATTTGAACTGTCTTTTGAGTTTTTTGAACACTAAGAACAGATAGAAGGATTTGAATGGCTTGGAAGGAGCCGTCTGGGTGTGGGGATCTGCCCTCATCTGCAACGCTGATGAGGTGTTAACTGTGCCGTGGCCTCTCCGAGAGCTTGCTTGTGAAATCCTCCTTGCACAGTATGTGGTGGTCGGTAGTAACGCGCTCTCCCTGTGGTCCTCAACACATTCCTGGTTGTTCGCTTTTAGTGGCCTTGGTGTGGGGTTTCCTTCTTGCTCAGAGAGCTGACACTAAGGCTTGACATTTGGCTCCCATGGCTCCTAGTCCCTGGACCCCTTGCCTAGAGGACCTGGGACACGGACACCGCCATCTTTCCCCACCCACAGCTCCAGCCTGAGCCACACAGGCTCTTTCTGCTCCCCACAGGAGTCTTCCATCTGTGCTATTGGGGTAAGTGAGGGCCGGGCACAGGCAGGGAGTGTAAGCCCAGGGGCTGCCACTGCATGCTTCGGGCTTGAGGAGTGTTAGCTGGCTAAGAACGGGTCCTCAGGCAAGTTGGAAACTCCTGGGAGAAAAATTCATAGGGGTGCTGACTATCTGAATCACTGTGTTTAAACTCACAGTGTGCTGTCCAGCGGAAGGCAATTCCAAGGAAAATATAGAGAAGCTAAATGGCTTTTGAGTCCTTGGTCATTCAAAATCAGACTTATGAGGTAGGAGGGAAAGCAGCAGGCAACAGGATCCAGAGGATCAGGGGCAGAGGCAGCTCTGGTGGAGAGGACTGATGGGAGCTGCTGAGCAGGAAGGAGAAAGTCATGACAAGCAGGGTCCCGGGGCACAGGGCACTCATGTGTCATAGGAGCAGCGATCAGAGCAATCTTAGGAGTCCCTTGAAATTATTTGCAAAATCTTTTTGGTTTGTGCCTTATCCCAGGCAAAATGACTAACAGTAACTTAAGAGCAGTTCCTGCATGTCTGGCAGGACCTAACGGCTTTAATCTCACAATAACACTGTGCATGAGTGCCATCGAACTGCCTGACACAGGACACCAAGGCACATCGGTTCTTAGTGCTTCACCTAAGGTGACAACAGCCAGTGAGTGCAGAGCGAGCCTCTGAGCTGCCGTAGCCCACGCTTCTCACGATCAGACCAACGCTGCTGCAAGACTGCAGCAAAGACACGGCAAAGACACGGTTCCAGTGTGGGAGAGGCAAGCCCACCAAAATAGAGTCAGGGAGCTGGCCAGTGGTCAGGGTCAAACTCCTGAGCACTCAAACAAAGCTAGGGTTCCCAGACTTCTTCACTTCCAAAGTCACAGATATTTGTTGAATGTAAAAGTTCGACTCCTGTTGGAGGTTGGTCTGATGCGTGTTACTGGCTCTCAAGATCTGGGTGCACGTAGCCTTGTTGTGTAAACCTACCTGATTGGCTAATTAAGGGGCTCTTACCTGGGTGTGACAGAATGGGGTAGGTGTGGCTAAGGTTCCCAGGCTTAGAGAGGACAGAGAGACAGATGGACAGATGGACAGGAAGAGGGGAGGAAGGAGGATGTCACGCTGGTTTAGCATGGAAAATGAATCATGTGGGCCAGGAGGAAGGACTCCAATAATGGCATGAAAAGGCCCAGATGAAGAATACAAGCAGGTACCATCGGATTGTGGATGGAAAGTAGTCCAGATAGGAAGAGTTAAGGCGGATAGCATTGGATGGGGGCTGGGAGATGGATGGTGACGATAATGAGCCAGAGTAGGTGAAATATCTGCCTCGTCCAAGGTAAATAAGGCAATTATAAGTTTAACAGGTGTCTGTGTCTTATTATCTGTGATAATGGGTTAAATAACACCTCTGTGATAATCATAGGGGTAACAATAAACATTATATAGCCTACACTCTTTTTTTTTTTTTAACTTACAACAGACTTCCTTAATCATGCTATTGATAATACAAGTAATTTTTGGATATTTTAATGAAAATCTAAGCATTGGAAAATTAGCTACTTGTGTTTCATACTATGTGCTTAGATCCATGTGCTTATTTAACATAGGCTCAAAACACACACACATACACACACACACACACAGAGAGAGAGAGAGAGAGAGAGAGAGAGGATGGACATGGCAGGAGAGGAGAAGAAAGAGACAGAGAAAGAACATGGTCAGGACATGTCAGTGAGGCCAGGAGGTCTTCAGTCAGAAGATGGCGGGCCCTATGGGGTGTGGTAAAACAGACCCTTCCAGGGCTGACTTTGAGCTTTCTTTATCTGAGGTAGAAAGCTGGTGAGTATGTAGCCATGAAGAAGAATGATGTCACAAACAGAAAGCCTAGCAGGGCACATATTCCTGATCTTATGATGGACACCAGAACAGCGTGCCTGACCCCCAAATCTGTTATTGCTTTCCTCGGGGAACAGGCCACTTGAACTGGGGTGTCCTTGGAGAAGGAACGAGGAAGATTTTCTCCAAGCCTGGCTCATTTCCAGCTGTCTGAGGAAAAGCAGGAGACCATGTCGGTCAACACAGAACATCCTTAGCTCGGCCATGGCTGTGATCCAGCTTGGTTCTGCTACCTTGGGAATCCAAGTATTTTTCACTGCCTGCTTTTCTCCATGACACAAGTCTGCACATCACAGGGTCACAGTCACCCACCCTGCCGCTACACATGAAGATATGGTGCAGGGCAAGAGCTCCTGCCGTGGCGGAGGGGGGAGAACTGTGCGTGTGTGCTGAAGAGACGGGAGAACAGCTGTGTCCCATTTACCTGTCTTAAACCCATGGGCATCCTGACCTCCCACTTAAAAGGAATAACGATATGATAAATCACAACTTTCTCTTTGCCTGTTTCCTACTTTGCCCTAATTTTATACACGACGTCACACACTCAGAACCTACCTTATAATTTAGCTCTGAAGTCCAGAAAGGCTGCCCAGAGAGAGCACAGTGCCTTTTGATACACCAATTCATGGTGTGTTGCCTCACCTAGAAAGCTGAGGAAGGAGCCCCTGGCCTGAGCAAGGGCAAGCAGGGTGCTGTGTGAAGGTAGCCCAGCCTCTCCCACCCAGGACAGATGCTCTAAGGGAAGGCATAACTATTATTATCTTCTCATTTTCGACTTCGGTGCAGGCAGTTGAATTAATTGTACCCTCTGTTCCAAGCACATTGGCACGCTATCCTTGCCAGCCCCCGCTCTTGTTTAATGTACTATTCCAGTTCCTGTGTCCTGATCATGCCCCACCCAGCACCACCCACGGTGACTGATTATTCTAATATAGTTAATGCGTGTGTGTTCTAACAGGACATCCAAGCTTGGGCTATCAGCCTGTCTGATGGTGCTTTTCAACCTGTCTTTCAATCTTTCTGTCTCACTAAAGTGGATTTTTAAAATCCAGCCTCACTCTTGTGTGTACATATAATTTATTGACTAAATTGCTAGGGAATAACTCACAGTTCTGGCTTCCGTGTTTGATCTCTGTGAAGGCCGAATTCAGTACTAAGCAAGTTAGGCAGCTTCTTTCATTTGATCTGCAAAATAACTCGAGTGGTGTGTTGTAATTTTGATATAACTCTCAAATGGACTGAAAACAAGTGAGAATTACAGCAGGGGCTCAACGCACTTAGAAAGTGGCATGGCCTCAATCTGGAATGTTCCCCAGAGGCTCATATTTCGAGTGCTCAGCCTCCAGCTCGTGTGAGGTGGAGACAGGTCACCCTGGGTCAGGCTTCGAAAAGTAGAGGCTGGCCTGGGTTCTGGCCGTGGTGCCTGCTTGCTGGTCCTTGTGAAGCGTGTCTGTGATGTGCTCCTGCCATGTGAACTCCGCCTTGCCACCCACACCATGATGGGCTGAGAACCTCTGAACCTGGGGGCCAGGTGGAGCCTTCCCCTCCTTAGGCAGCATCTGTCAGGCATGTTGGTCCCTGTGATGCAGAGGGGTGTGGGGATGTTGCTCAGCATCCAAGCACGCCGACTCCCCCAGCTGCTTCTGGCTTCCTCTCTCTTCTTGGTCTTTAACAGCGTTAGCTCCAGCTTACCTGCCTTCCCTCCCTCTGCAGGGCATGGTCTGTGGGCTTCTGTAGAGAGGTGTTCTTTGGACTCATGTCATGCCAAAGACAAGGGGATATATTGAATCACTGGCTGTCATACCTGTTTTCTCAGAAGGGTGATGTTCTGGAAGTGAAGGCTGGCCAGGGCAGCTCTGGACACGTGTGCTCAGCTACACCAAAACTTCATCCTTCAAACCCAAATCAGCAGCCTCGGCACCTCGAAGGAAGGTCCTGAAGGGCCCCACCCCACAACTGGAGGAAGAAATGATTGCTGATGATTCCAGCTGCCTATGGGTGAGGACTGCTTACCAGACCCTGTCCAGAAGTCTGGAGACTTCAAGCATGCCCCTCGAGTGCGTCACAGTCAGCAGATGAGCTTGTGTGTGGACATGTTCTATGTCCCCAGGAATCGGGTTAAAAGAATGTCTTCATTACAAGATGTTTGCCACCAGCTGCCCTTGCATTGCCATGTGTGGAGAGTACATACCAGGTGTGGAGAGTAACTCCCAAGCCACTCCTCGGGAAAACTGCACATCGGAATACTTAGGATCCCTAGCCTTGTGTGACGGGGACCCAGGCTCAGCACCGAGGTTCTGCACACAGCTGTACCGGCTTCTCTTCTCAGATCTGGCGTTTTTCTCAAGCTTCCTTTCCATCATATTCACTTTTTTTTATTGATTCATTATTTATTACAATTTATTCACTTTGTATCCCAGCTGTAGCCCCCTCCCTCATCTCCTCTCAATCTCACCCTCCCTCCCTCTTACCACATTCATTTTTGAAGTAGCATATGTAATTAATATTTTTCAATAACCAGTTACATTTGGCCACTTTTCTGGCTCTTTCCTTACACTCAGGAGCTGATGCTGTATTTCATCCAGATTACACACCTCCCTCACTCCGGAGTATGTGTGCCTGATTTTGATTGACTGGTCTTGTTTCTTGCCCTTAAGTGTCTGTTCCCTCACCAGGTTGTAGGCCTGAGTGACTATTCTGAATGGAGTTTCTAACATTCTTTTTCAATATGTCACCAGCAAAAAAATAAAAAATAAAAATAAAAGCTAACAATTGCAAGTGTTCAAAGTGTTGCACAGAACAAACTGAGCAGTTACGTGTGAAGGCACTTGAGCACAGTGTGATAAGGTGGTGTGTATTAGAGAGAACGTGAACACCTTGAACACTTCGAGGGGACGAGGCTTCCATGCTGGCAGTGGGATCACCAGAACTGGCTTTGAAGGTCCTGAGGTGGAGCCACCCACAGTCTCCTCTGAAGAGGAAAGCGTGACCCTGGATCCAGGCTCCCCCATCCTCTGAGACGGCTGTCCTCGGGGTGTGTTACACCCTCCTGCAGAGCGCCAAGCCCACTGGGACCCACAGGCTGCTCCAGGCAACCAGGGCTGCTCCCAGCTTTGCTGTGCTCTCCTTCTTACAGGATCCACGCTCGGGGTGCTCAGATGAGCTGTGAACTCACAGCAGAGACTGCGCAGTTCCGAGAAGACAGCAGGGGAGAGCGCAGGCCGAGCAGGGCTGCACCCTGGGCTTCTTACTGCTCACTCACCAAAGTCACCGTAAAGAAAAGCCTGGCGTAAAAAGAAGCTTGGCGCTGTGGGGATTCAGGATCTATTCTTAACCCAACCCTGCATTTTGAATCTTGCCTAGAATTTCTAAGTAAAGCATTCTAATCTCAGGAAATATTAAGTCAAATTTCGGTAGAGAAATACAAAATACTAAAATTATGAAGAGGAAGTATTACATCAGGGCTGACATCACAAGTCAACAAGACAGGCACCACATGAATTTGCAAATGCATAAAGTGGGGTAAAATAAGGTGTGAATGGATCATGCAACAATTGGCTAGTCCTCGGGAAGAAATAAATGTTTTTTCCTTATCTTATTTCTTGTACTAAATACATTAGAGGCAGATAAAAATCATCTCTATGATAATTGTGTATCTTTTTAATGCTTAAACTACATGTTGAAGGACAGGGAGTACTTTAATCCCAGTACTCAGGAGGCAGACACAGGGAGATCTGAGTTTGAGGCTAGCCTGCTCTAAACAGTGAGTTCCAGGACAGGGATGATGTCCAGAGGCCCTGCCTCATACAAACAAAAGCCTGTTTACTGGGAAGCAGCATGCCACCAGTCAAACAAAAGCACACAACTACACGTGGAGCACAGGTCTTCAAAAGCAAGGGGTTTCTCATGCGTAAGTATGTGGCCCAGTCCCCTTGGCCCTGTTAGTGCTAAACCTTAGAACAGGGAACCAGGATGTGCTTTGCAAGAGGAGACCAATTAAAGTCTAGCCAGCCCTGTCGCTGTCACACAAGGAAATTGAGTTCTCAAGCCAGACACGGTTATGCTTAAACTTGCTTATTGAACGAAGAGACATGGTACATACTAGAAAAAGTTCCCTTTCATTTTGTTGTTCACGTCTGAGTGTTTGCCTGCATACCTGCGCGCGTGCGTGTGTGTGTGTGTGTGTGTATGCATGTGTGTGTGTATATGTGTGTGTGTGTGTGTGTGTGTGCCTTCTCCCTAGGGAGGCCAAGAAGGGTGGCCAGAGCTCTTAGGTCACGGGGCTGGGAGTCAACATGTGGGGCTGGGGATCAAACCCAGGTCCTCCAGACGAGCAGCCAGGACCCCTAACAGCTGAGCGTCTCTCTAGCCCCAAGCTGGGTGAATTTAACATGTAGGTGTACCCCACGGCCTGCAAGATGACAGCAGACAACGGTGCTTTCTGCCACCACCGAGGACCAAACTCACATGGTGGAAGGGCAAACCTCCACAGCTGTCCTCTGACCTCCACAAGCACACTGTAGCATACCAGCATACACACACACACACACACACACACACACACACAGGTAGACACATACACATTCATGCACACATTCATGTCTGCATCCACACGCCCATACACACAAGCACACGTATACACATGGACACACACATACTCATGTGCACACATGCACACAGACACACATCCATAGATGCACACTAGCACACACTCGTGTACACATACACTCGTATACACACTCATGCACATACATGCTTGCACACTCGTGTACACATACACTCAAATGCAAACTCATGCACATACATGCTTGCACACTCATGTGCGCACATGCACGCACCCCACACACATGCGCACAATTCTGGGTCGTGGACATAGAAAAGTACATATGTTATGATTAAAGCTATGAACCTTCCTTAGTTTGCCTTTATTGCTATGAAAAGCACCGTGACCAAAAGGGCAGGACAGGATTTCCTTTAGTTGACAGGTTTATAGCCCATCACGAAAACTAAAAGTCAGAGTGGAAACCGAGGGCAGGAACCTGGAGGCAGGAATGCAGAGGCCGTGGAGGAATGCAGCTTCCTGCCTTGCTCTCCAGGCTCCTGTTCTGCTACCCTTTTTTATCCCTTACACAACTATCTGCCCAGGAGTGCCCACAGTGGGATTGGCTGCACTCCTGTACATCAATTACAGTCCAGGAAATGCTCCCACCAGGTGGCCTGTAGGCAGACCTGTGGGGCATCTTTTTTCCCTGAGGTTCCTCCTCAGATGGCCCCAGTCTGTGTCAAGCAGGAGTAACCAGGAGTAACCAGCACTGCGCTGGCTGAGTTCGTGCGGTGTCGACATTGCCAGAAGAGGTCGTGGACCTGATCCTGTGTTTTTCCGCAGCAAAGCCGAGTGTGGGGAGGCTACTGCGACGGGCAAATACCCAGGCGGAGACAGCGCACATAGGTGCTTCTGGTTTGATGGCAGGGAGTCTGCACAAGTCTGCTCCATTGTTATAGTAAAACAAGGGAAGTGTCTAGTGCACGGCTCAAATGCTCAGAGGCCCAGGCAAGGGTTGGCTCACGTAATGTTTTGAGTATAAAAGAAATAACATAATGTCATGTGTTTGAGCAACTGGTCCCTAATGGGTGGCACATGATGAGGTTGAGCCTAGCTAGAGGAAGTGGGTCACTAAGGGGATGGACCTGGATGTTTCAAGCCAGTCCTACTTCTTGCATTCTCTTGGCTGCCTGAGTACAGGCGCACTGTAGCTATCTGTGCTTCAGTCCTGCTGCCATGGCTACACAGCTGCCGTGTCTTCCTGCCATGATGGACTGTACCACTTCACGCTGTGAGCCAAGATAAGTCTTTTTCCCTTAAAGTGCGTCATAACAGCAAGAAAAGTAACAGCTCAGGAGGACATCCCGGCTGAATGATACCACAATGCCAGGAGTCCTTGTGGGGAACAGAGAGGACTTCTTCAAATAGCAATTCGGAGAGCTTGGAGGGGCCGGTTTAGTGAAAACGCTCACACAAGGGCCAGAGTTCCAGATGAGTAACTAATGTGCCCTTTTCTTTGTTGTGGGTTTTGTTAGTGTTTTGTTTGCTGTGTACTGAGACAGGGTCTTAGTATACAGCTCTGGACGATCTAGAACTCAGTACTCTGAGGGAAGCCTGACTGACCCAGGGATCTTCTGGTATGGTCCACCTCTGAATTTTCAAAGCTTTCCACCCCAGTTTTCTGTGTTGGTGCAGGAGTGAGGGAGGCTCACAAGTCCAGAATAGCCTGGTCTGTAGAGTTACGTTGTGAGCGCTGAGGAAACAGCAGGCATCCAGCTGAGGTCTCAGGACTGCGCTTTTGTTCTGTTTTTTTTTTTTTTTTGTCTGTTTTGTCTGTTGTTTGTTTTTAGTAGATTTTATTTTTTGATGTTTTGTTGTGAGGCCAACCTTTAAGAAAATCAGTTCTCCAGCCCAAGATTTTATTATTTACTTATTTTTATTTTAAAATTGTTTAAAATTGTTTAAAATCGAGAAAGGGTTTGTCTGTGCAGCTGGGGATGTCCTGCAACTTACTCTGTAGATCAGGCTGGCCTCAAACTCACAGAGATCCACCTGCCTCTGCCTCCCAAATGCTGGGATTAAAGGTGTGTACCATCATGGTGGACAAGACTTTATTTTTCTAAGGCTGCTTTTATTTGTTTTATTTTATTTTGTTAAGACAGGGTCTCTCTCTGTAGCCCTGGCTGTTCTGAAACTCACTAAGCAGAGCAAACTGGCTGCCCTGCCATCTCCTGAGTTGCTGGGATTAAAGGCACAATCTCCATCACGAGGCCACTTTTAGACCTACAGAAAAATTAGAAAGACAGTGCCATTTCTGCCACCCGCGTTCCGTTATTTCAACCACAGTTAGCCAATACTGATACTCACACCCTTCCTTTGTTGAGAACCCCTTAGCTGGCCCCTGCCCACCAAAAGGGCATGTGGGACACCTCGGATATTCAGTTCTTCTGTCTCCTCTCCACTAGGACCAAGTTCCAACCCACCTTGTACAGGAACCAGGGGCCGTGGGTTCCAGGCCCTGTGCAGAAGCCCTGCTGTTCCTATGGCCCCTCACAGCGTTTCAAGGTGGGAAAGTCTCCTCCCCAGGACCGAAGAGCTGCAGTTTAGCCTCCAGCCAGATGATCAATCATGTGGGCATTTCTCCAGGTGGAGCATATTTCATGGGATTGAGTAATTACAGCAGCACAGGCTATAACGGTCCAATTACCAGGCTTATGCCCACATTCCAGTCTCTGTTTTCCCAACTGTGTCTCCGGCTTTGGAAAGTATGGCTTTCGTTGCTCTGAAAACCCAACTTGACACTCCACCAAGGACCATGTATGGATATAACCTAGAACCTTTGCTCGGATGAAGCCCGTGGTAGCTCAGTAACCAATTGGTTTCCCATAGTAAGGGGAACAGGGACTATTTCTGACAGGAACTCAATGGCTGGATCTTTGACTTCCCCCCACCCCGCCAAGGGAGGAGCAGCCTTGCGAGGCCACAGAGGAGGACTTTGCAGCCAGTCCTGAAGATACCTGATAAAACAGGGTCAGATGAAAGGGGAGGAGGTCCTCCCCAATCAGTGGACTTGGAAAGGGGCAAGGAGGAGATGAGGGAGGGAGGGTGGGATTGGGAGGGAATAAGGGAGCAGATACAGAGTTAATAAAATGTAACTAATAATAAAAAATTAAATTAAAAAAAAAAACAAGTTGACTGATCTTTTGCCGCCATAAGCTTCCCTTCTGCTGACTGTGTTTCCAAGGTGTTTGCGAACCTGCTGACAGCCTTCCCCTTTAAGAAACGGAAGAAAGGCTTTCTTGTTGTCTGTGTTGCTGTTGGCTACTTGTCTGATTTCTGGGTGAGACCCCTGACAGGAAGAAGGTTTTGGCTCTCCGTTTCCGAGGGCTCAGTCTAGGGGGAGTAGGTGTGTGGCTGGCTTCAGAACAGTATCTCTCCGTGTCAGTACTTGCTCAACTTGGGTAGACCGGGAGGCAGGCAAAGGCAGCCCAGAGCCCTCAGATGCCCATGCCTAGTGAACTTGAGCTAGCCAGGCCCTGCCTCCTGATGAATCCCAGCCTTCTCACAAGCTGGGGATGGAGCAGTCAGAGCATGGTCTTGTGAGGGAACTTGGGATATGGATGGTGCCACCATCACTCCCTCGCTTCTTCCTTTGTGTGTGTCTATGCTCTCGGTCCCCTTTGTTCCTTTATCCAGTAGACACTCAGGCCTCGAAATAGGTCGATAGAAGGTAAACCTGAGTCCCAAATGCCACAACCTCCTCTGGTTTTCCCTGTGCCCTTGGAGGGCCTGCCCGCATGGGTTGCTTCCCCTTCAGAGGTTGCCGGGTTTTATGGTGTGAAATGACTGTGGCTTTTGTCTCCAAGAGTGCTTTCTCTCCCTAGCATCCTTCTCCTCCCTTCCCATAAACGCTCTGGTTTCCCAGAATCTGCCTCACTTCGCTGACGTTCTGTGTTACCCACACACTCATCGTTATTGCATTATTTCTTCTGTATCAATAACTCCAGTCTTTCTCCTGAGTTCCAGGCTCCAATTTTCAAATGTCTCTAGACATTTATAATTGAATCTGTCTCCAAAGTGTGTAATCTGTTTTTCGCTACCCCTCAGCTCGCTAGAGCTCAGTTCCTGTCTTTGCTCCTGTACTTCTCCAGGAGCCCAGACTTACAACTTAAAAAAAAAGATTGTCTCTTACGATCAATCATTAGAAAGTGGACTGTTATTCCTTGGCAATACCTCTTTTTATCTTTTTGCCTGCTATTTTCATCCATTTTTTCAGTGTTTATTATATACCAAACAATAGTTACTACTTTTTTCTCTTTTTTTGTTCTCCTTCTCCTCCTCCTCCTTCTTTGTTTTCTTCTTCTCATTCTCCTTCTCCTCCTCTTTCTCCTCTTCTCCCTTCTCCTCCTCCTCCTTTGATTGTCGTATTTCTGCTGTGTCCCTTGTGCGTTAGCGCAGCAGTGATGTCAGGTGTGTTTCCTGAACAGTTTGTCCGAATTCTGCCTTTGCCTTTCTTAGGAACCTTCAGTGGCTGCATGTGGCTTGTTGCAAGATGCTCTGCTTATCAGAGGGCTCTAGAGTCCTGAGTTCCAGGGACCCTCTCAACGCGCAAAGTCACATGACCAAGATGGGAAGAAACATTTCTCAGTCCATTCAGTGAGAAAGCACAGGTCTGCTTCCAGCCCAAGCACTTTGATCTTAAAGTTTAAAATGTATTTATGTGTCTGATTACTTTGCCTGCATTTATGTGTGCACCAGGTGCCTGCCTGGTCTGTGGAGGCCAGAGGAGGAGGTTGTGGGTCCCTGGAACTAGAGTTAGAGATGGTTGTGAGCCACTGGGTACATGCTGGGAACCAAAACCAGGTTCTCTGCAAGAGCATCCTGGGCCGTCAAGAACTGAGCCATCTTTCCAGCTCTCACTGTGTATCCATGTCTGGCCTCAAACTCCCAGCTCAACTCATAATTCCTTAAAAACTAAACCAGAGCTAAACAAAACGTGCTTTTGAAGACCTACTGTGTTAATCTTAACCTGACATGTAGTGTCCTCTTCAAATAAACCCTAACGGAGTTTCTGCAGCGAACACTAAAGCGCTGACTCTAGACAACCCGTTTAACCATACCACACCTGTCAGCGGTGGGACCCCGGACCGCCCCCCTGTTACGGCTCAGGCTGGCTCTTCCTACTGCATGCCGCTCAGCTTCCCACGTTGAGTTCTCTCTAACTTTAAAGGCCTCGCTCACGTCTCAGCATCTCATTTTGGCTTCCGGAAGTGCTTTCCTTTCCTCGAAGGTCCGTGGACTATGTTTCACGGTGGTTTTAGCACTTGCTGAAGACTGGTTCAGTTTTATCGTCTATACTTGGAGACTGCTCACAGTGCCAACGTTGCCCTAGATATAGTCCCATCCTTCCCAGCAGCTAACACAGACCGTTCTGTGGAGGAAGAGCTAGTGGACATCTTTTGCATGAGTAACTTTACCTTCTTTTCCTACACTCTTTCCCCGAAGGAGTCGGCATGAGTTCCTATGGAAGAGGAAGAACACACGCTGAGGGCGTTGATGTGAAATAAACAAAGAGAAAAGACTGAGAGGAATCACAAAAGGAGAAGGGGTCATGGCACAAGGCTGCCTGCCTCGCTGGACGCTGTCCAGGAGGGCAGAAGTAACACCCTTGACTCGGTCTTCAGCCCTCTTTTCTGAACCTTGATTTTCCTGGGCTCGCACAGAAGATATCAACCCATTAAGGCTTCCAGCATCCTCAGAGACAAAGGCGGCTGTGCTGGCTGAACCTGCAGGGCTATGGCTCTGGAACAGCATGGTGTTGAGTGGAAGGACAGGGGATGAGAAATAAAGAAGACAAAAGCAATTGCTGGGACAGAGATTTGGTATAAGCCAATGATTTGTGCCAAGCAAGTTTATTAAAAAGTACAGCATTGTATGTACTATTTACAGGGGAGAGTAGCTGAGGTCAGCAGAGAGCCGAATCATTCAGCGTTGCTAAAAGAGCACAGGACAGCTCAGACATGGCTGTCTTAGGTCTGATAACTGTAGCTGACAGGGAGAGTCAGGTCCCCAAGCTTGACTTCTTGAGGCGCTGACTCAGCCGCAGACCCGCCATGCAAACCCACTCCTAGACAAGGGCACAGACTAGCGTTCCCTTTTATCAGGGCCTCTAAGGTAGCCTGGGGTCACTGTGCTCACAAGGCAGGGAAAGCTGTAGCCGAGTGACAAAGACAAGGGCACACATGGCAGAGAGCAAAGCACATGCTGCCCAGTGCTGACTGGAGTGTCTCGGTTCCCAGCTTGTGCCTCTTCTCTTACGACCCTAGTGTAAAGATCTCTCCCTGTGCACAGGGAGAACATCTTGATTTCCCTCTATCATTAGGACCGTGTTATCTCCCTTTAAGGTTTCCTCTCTCTCTGCAATAACACACCCACTGGGCTTTCTTGGAGCCCTATGCACTCCTATTATCCATTTTAACAGAAAATCCACAGATTCTACTGAGAACCACCGAAAGCATGCTAAGCGTAACTAAGCGTGGCTCTTCCAGTCCAGGGCATGCAAATGAGCCCTTCTTCAGATGTTTTGCTTGTGTGTGCACTTTGCTCATGGAGGAATGCTGATGCATAGCCGTGTAGGGTTGGGCTGTGTCACAGCCCTTGCTTTTTCCAAGCAGAACATATGACTGATGACGAACTACAGCTGAGAAAATGGATATTGTTCTGACTTTGGTTCTGCATGGAAGCAGCTAACCACTTTCCTTTGCTTTCATGCGGCTACTCCGCTCTTGGCTGATCCTGAGCACTAGCCTCGCTTCTGCAGAGAGGAGATTTCATTTGAAGTCTATTCAGAGATTTGGTTCAACAACCTGAACCATAGGTTTCAGAAAACCTCTTTTGAACCTTCCTATAATAGATTTTCTCATCGGTTATTCCTGGAATGCTTCATCCTCACAGCTGAGCCACCATTGCTGTTCACTGTGCTCCATTTGTCCATTTAACCTGTTTTTTTTTTTTCCAACTTGAGACATATACAGAGTAAAATTGTTTAAAAAGTTTCTAATTAATTTCTTACAACACTACTTTCCCTCGGTAAGAGGAAGTCCAGCACCTTCTTGGGAACTTCCTTCTCTTAATTCCATCTTTTTCTGTGAAGCATTGTCCTTAGGGCTGAAGCACCTGAAGGGAGAGAACTGAAGGTATTTGTCATCACATCCCATTGCTTTGTAGACTGCTCCTCCGTGTCTGTGACCTGCTTGTCTTGGTCCATTCTGCTGCTGTGACAAAAACTGAAGATTCCCACAGCTCTAGAAGCCAGGGATTTGGAGACAGGGGAGCCATTCAACATCTGGTAAAGGATGAATTCTCATAGGCTGATGGCTGTTGTCCCATCTTCATCTATCAATGTGAAGGGGACAAAAATATTCTCTCGGTCTCTTGTTTATCAGGCTACAAATCCCATCCACAGGATTTATGCCTTATGTTACTTCCTTTACATGTTGCGTTTCTTTCCTCAGATGAAGGGATGACGTGAAAACCATATGACAGCTGTGTGAATATACAGCTTTGGCTGAGCCCGGAGCATTTCTATATAATGATCCCTAGGTCTAGGCCTGGAAGCTTCCAGCCTCTGTACAGTCTAATCTTCTGCAAGCCCAGACCTTGACGACTTCAGCTTCCAGCCTCAGTGTGCTAACATAGGCCTAGAATATGTTCAGCCTCCACGACTAACTGCTGAGTAAGCTCACTGTTTCTGGATCTTTTCAACTCTGGCTGGCTAGTTTAACTCGGCTGTTTTGGCTCAAAACTCCTCCCCAAGCTGACTGATTAAAACTGGCTTCACTTGACTTCTCACTGAATTGCTCTGTTTGGAAAAAATGCCTCTGAAGTCCACGAACTGAACTTTAACTGTGACAATACAACAATTCCTGTACTGTACTGTCCATCCAACTGTACTGTCCATCCAACTCTCTCTCTCTGGCTGCAATTAAGTTTCTCTTTCCTGCCTGTCCTCGTGAGAGTCGGGTGTATCCTATCTCCACTCATTCTGTCAAATCTTTCACTGATTTGTCCCTTTGTCTGCCCCTCAATTAGATGTCGTTGTTTGGGCTTAGAGGTGTGTACTAAAGGTGTGTCTGAATTCCAGCCAGGGGATTTAGGGTGTGTACTCAGCGAGTGTCTGTATTCCAGCCGGATCACACAGACAGGTCTTTGAATGTGATCCCTTCTCAGAGTAGCCATGTTGCTTGATTAAAATTCTGCTCTAACCTCTGAGAGGTACCTGGAGATTGTTTCAGTGTGCGATTTATGGAGAACAACACCTCTGTTCCTTTCCCACGCTGTGCAGTATCTAGAGAAGCCCCTGGCCTGGGCCACGTGCTATCTGAAGATGCACTTTTAGGGCTGTGGACAACATTGTAGACACTCTAGCTAGAGTGTTTGTTTGCTTTAGGTAGTCTATCTCGAGGGTCGTATCAGTTACTTTTGGTTGCTGTGGCTCCAGGCGGAGAATCCTTAGGGTGAAGGAAGCATGGCAGCAGGTCAGAGCAGGAAGTTGAGAGCTCCCATTCACATGCAGGAATCAAAGAGAGAACACTAGGCATGGGCCAGGCTATAACGATCCCCAAAACCTGCCCCAGAGGATGCACCTCCAGCAAGGCTTCACCTCCTGGGGTTCCCTAGCCCCCCTTCCCTACAACAGCCCCGCCAAGTGTTCAAGTGCCTGGGCCTGTGGGGACACTGCTCACTGAGCCACGGACAGGATCTTTTAATGTTTAACCAAGTACTGTGGCAATGGGCGTCCTTTATTTCCGGAAGGTTCTCATTAGTCTTCGGAGTCTTCTGTAACACATCCTACAAACAAGGCAGTTTAACACAGTGGATGCTCTCTCTCTCTGCATCCTAGAGGCCAGAAGGCCTCGGTGCTCATGCCTCTGTCACCATAGGTTTGCCAGCCTACCACTCAGAGCCATTTGCACTTGGTGTGGCATGTGCTGTGAGCAAGGTTCTAGGACCCTATGTTTCAGAGTGAAGTTCTTACTCTCAAGTTTCCCTCACAGATTGACTTCCTGCCGCTGTCATGGTATGGGGCCATCACTACCTTTGTGCGTGAATCCTGGAATAATCCTGTAAAATAGGAACCCTTTTGTTGCAGGATATTTGATCCCACTGTGAACCCTGCGATTATGAACCAGAAAAAACCTGTTTCTGGTTGTGATGTGGCTCAGCCTAAGCACACACCTTTATTCTGAGGGCTTTCTGTAACACAAGATTAAATCAAGTTAGCCCTATATCAAGAGGTGGAGCAAGCCACCAGCTGACCAGACGTGGACATGGGAAAAAACAGAGTGGCTTCATTTACCAACAGCTGCGGAGCCCCTCTCTGTCTTACCAATAAACCAGCAACAAGGCTTAATGGTGCACTCTACTTCTGTCTCACCTTATCTTATGAATTTTATCTTCAATAACTATATTTCCATAGAAGGTCACACTTTAAGGTACTGGAATTAGAATAGACTTCTAATTGTCTTTTGACTTCTAATAGCCCAGTGCTCTTTCACTATGCTTCTTTCACTATGCTTCCTCTTCCCAAAGTTCTTAAATGAAAGCAGCTTTTGCACAGGGAAAATAGCTGGTCAGGAAACCCTAACTAGAGTAATAGGTCCCTACTTGCCTGCATGTTCGTTACCCGAAGAACCAACCAATAAACTCAGTATCAAGACAGAGCTTTTCCCCATGGAGAGCCAAGAACTTCTCCTGAGAAAACAAACAGGTGACCCCGCAGCCCTTGCACACATCTGACTTGGTTTCTTTCCTTCTCAAATGCTCTGCTCTCCACCCTAGGCAAGCCTAAGACTGTTTACAGGTCTCACATTTAATTAAGGAAGCTAAAATCAGAGAGGCAAAGTGACTGTTCACGTGGCCCAAGCAGTAAGCGGAGGGATCATGTCTGTGAGTATTCTTATTTCTGTAGCTCTGACCACACACAGAGAAAAAGCCGAATTCTATCCATTGAATGAATCACCATCAAACTTTGGAAGGTTGGTCTATAAAGTATATTCAAGCGTGATGGAGAAGAATCAGGAAACCCCTTAAAAAGTCTAAGAAAGAAGAAATGCAGAGAGTTTTTTTTTTTTTTTTTTATAAGAAGCTAATGCTTCTTTTAAAAAGGGGACTGTCCCAGGGGCTGGTCTCAAGGGGGAAGGAAGAGTTCAGTTCTGGATGCAGAAAACATGGTGCTTGTGTGAGGTGTCTGATAGACCAGCCCCCTGAAAGGATCTATCTTTCCAAATGAGGAGACAAGTGATTCCGAGTTTGCCTTTTCCTTATGATTCCAGACCTTGCATCCCAGGATGGCAAGTGCATCCTGGACATGCGCATCCTGTGTGCTGTGTCTGCTTCATCCACTGGGCAGCAGCTCAGCAAAGCCAGCCACTCGCCCTGCTTGAGAGACTGTGAAAAACAAAAACATATGTGAATGGCAATCACAAAATCCAGGAGATAATTTCCTGATGTAAGAGCTACAGTTTGGATAAGCAAAGCTCTGAGAAAGGTGTGTCTAGAAAGCCCCCCAGGCAGGTGACCCTGAGCTGAACTATAGTGGAGTCAGTTTCATGCTGCAGTGGACAAAGGTCATGTTAAAGTCATAGCAAGAACCGCAGCAGAGGGGAGGATATGGGTACTTGGAAAGCTGAAGGGTCCCAGGGAGGGTGTAGCGTAGGACAGGGGAAGGTGGAAGGGTCAAACCTGGTCCTGACCACCACGGTGAGAATGTAAATTCACTCCAGCCAGAGTGAGGATGAAAGAGACCAGGAAGAGGGAGGAGGTAGGGGAACAGGGGCGGACAGGAATAGGCCTTCGATCTTAGGAAGCATTAAAATTTTCATGCTTGCAGGAACCACCAAAGACAAGCCTCCTCTAGCTGCCTGAACATAAGATAAACAGACAGAACTCCTCAGAGGTCGGCTTGGGCCACGTGGAGAAGCTAGGGCAGAAGTTCTCGGGCCGATGATGTTCTTTCTGTTGAACTGTTCTGTCCACTCCCCGAGGCCCACCGGCACCTGGAAAGGGGCATCCAACACCACCAGCAGCAGGGCTTTGGATTGCCAGGGCCCCACCTCCAGCCCACAGAGCATGGGCTGAGGCAGCCCTGAGGGACCTGAGAACAAAGGACCTTTGTTTGTGTCTGTGCTGTACTGACAGGACCAGGCTGCAGTTCAGGTATCTCAGAGCACAGGCTGTTGGTGGGCTGTTGAGAAGGTATCTCAGAGCACCGGCTGTTAGTGGGTTGTTGAGGCTCCGAAAGAGTGGACGGAAAATGACTATGTGTCATGCTCGGGGCTTGTCTGGGAAGTAAGGGGTTCTAGCGGTAGAGGGGGCACTGAAGAGTACAGACAGTGGGGGCAACGGGCAGGGGCAGGAGAACCCAAGAGCAGCCACCACCATGAAGAGGCTAGCCAGGAGGAGCTGGTAGAAACGGGGTCTCCTAAGTCTTCTGTCTTTCTAAGTCTTATTTTCTTGAGACAAGGTCTCAGTATCTGACCTGCCCTGGCCTTGAACTTGCAATCCTCCCTCGTCATCCTCACCGTCTATAGTCAAAGAAGAGAGTTTAAAAATCACAGTGAGAGAAAATGCAGAATTCCTCAGAACAGAGATAATGAGATTAAGAGACATTTGAGCAAGTCAAATATGAGGCGAGTGCCTTTGAGCCCTTAAGGAAGGCGTGCGGTGAAGGCGGCGGCAGGGGTGAGCTGGCAGTAGGGTGCCCAGCGCCAGGCTGTGTGCCCGCACCTGTGGCAGTGCCAAGGTTAACTGTTTGCTACACTCCGGTGCTGGTGCCTAAGGTGCACGTTATGTTAACCCTTGCACAGTTCTTGTCAGCAACCCAGGTACTGCCTTCATTCTACAGATGGAAAGCGGAGAGGAGTGATGAGCTAATGACACAGTTCATAGACGCTGAGCTGGGTATGGTGGTGCCTGCCTGTACCCCTAGTACTGCAGAGACTAAAGCAGGAGGGTCACAGGTTCAAGACCAGATGGAGCCTCCCAGTGAGACCCTGTCTAATAAACAAACAAATGGCAAAGTTAGGATTTAAGTATGGCCGGTCCAGACCCTAAACTTGAAACCACTAAGCTTTTCTTCCTCCTAAAAAGTCATGTGATCAAAAAGAGCTGAAGCCACAATGAAGGCTGGTCTTAAAGTTCCTCCTGAGACCATCTAAAGACACTGTCTGAAGACCAGGACGCAGGCTGGAGCCATGACTTAAGAGCTTGCAGGTTCTTATAAAGGGTCCTGGTCCCAGCATCCACATCAGACGGGTCACAGGAGCTGGTAAGTCCAAGTCCAGGGGATCAGACCCCTCTTCTGGCCTTCACGAAACCGCAACTACACTCACCATGATTATACGCTGATACACAGCTCATACACTCATAGTTTAAAATCAATCTTAGAAAAGACCAAAAAGAGACAGCTTGGGCTTCCCTCCGGCAGCTGCTGCTGGGGACTCAAGCGCTGCTGCGGCTTGGTGCACAGGAAACTCAGAATCAAGTTCCCGGCTGCACGAGAGCTCCTTTCCTGCCACCACGCTCCCTGCCACAGTGGTCGAGAACTGCCCTCTGAAACTGTGAGTTCAACGAACTCTTTCTGTAGATTTGCCTTGGCCACATGGTCTCAGCATGGCCACAGAACAGTGCCTGAGACACTGGCTGTTATCACAGACACACACCCAGCACAGCCACCGGAGCTGCTCGGGGACCTGCAGCGTGGGAGAGCTGCTCCCAGGCCTCTGCGCTGGCTGCCTCTGCTCTGCCACAGTCCTCAGCTCCTGCCTGAGACGTTTCCGGCTCGGGTCCTCTGCATCCCAAGGATTTGTTCCCTGCTGCCTCCCGCACAGGACCTGACCCTTCGAGGTGTTGCTGTGTCCTTCTTGAAGGACCGCTGGCCCTTCACCCTGACCTCACACCTACTGCAGCTCTCTAGGTTAGATCTGAATACGGCCAGTTTGCAGTTGAGGAAAACGAGGCTTGAAACAATTTGTAAGTTACCCAGGACCCCCAGCTACAGAGCAGAAAATCCCAGGCCACCAGGCAGATCTAGCCCTCCGGCTTTCCCAGGCCACCGCAAGGACTCCAGTCCACAAGCCCCCTCTGCCCGTGCTACTACCCCCGTTCAGGAGCAGGCTAAATCCAATTTTTCCTGTTGGTTGCACTCAAGCCGAGAGCAAAGCAATTACACTTTAAATCCTTTGAGAGCCAGTATTTCAGGGTCTGTTTGGCGTAAGAGCCTCACTCGGTGTTTAGATGCTACTCTGGTTTGCCACAAAAAGGTGATAAATGGAAGGTTAGGCAGCTTCTTAAATGGCAGACTCAAATTTTTGGCCCCCCACCCCTTTGCCTTGCTGCTTTTGCAGATATTTTACCAATATTTAACTCTGTCTTCACCAGGAAACTGTAGAGCTGAAATATTTGAAAGAATGAGGCCTTCCACTGGCCCCTTAAAGAGCATGTTTAAAACTGCGGCAGCACTATTCTCAGGCCCTCATTTCTAAAGCCCCATTGCACTCTTTCCATAGCCTCAGTCCTCTCCAAAGAGGAGCTAAAGGCTTCAAAGCAGATTGCTTTACCATTTTTTATCTTGAAAAATATTCAATATTTGTATAATTAAAGTGAAGTCTTCCTAGAGAAAATGACAACTCAAATAATCTTAAATGTACCTCCAAGAAAAAGGCTGTCAAAATGACATTTAGTTGTATAGTCACTCTCTGAGGCCTTCGCTTCTCGCTCTGATTTCTTGTAATCTTTGAAGGTTGTGTCATGGCTGACTTCAAGTCACGTTTTAAATTATCATGGCCTCCTTCAGAATGGGTTCTGAGAGAGAGGAAATCTTTCTTCTGCTCTAGATTTTTTTTTCCCCACTGCAGTGTTACCGAGGATTTGAAACAACAAAAGCTGAAAGCTAACAAAATCTTCTCTGACCTTGGTTTTCCTGCTAGCTAACATTTTATTTTTTCTTTTGCACTAACAGTTTTTAAATAGCTCTTTAATGCCTTCTCTCTCTCTCTTCTTCTCTGCTAAATTGTACAGCAGAGACGACCCATACCCTCCAACCTAATTGGCAAATCTAGGGAAATTGTCAAGTTCTTTTAATTGGAGCCCGCCTCTCCAGACCTGATAGCACACTTCTCTTTCCCTCGTGCTGTGTGCCTCAGCGTCTGTTTGCCTCAGTTTTCTTACAGAGAGCAGCATAGTTAATTCCTTACATGGGTATAAACTGAGAGTTCCAGCTGGATGAATGTAAACTGACAACATGACACTCCATGGTGTGGCTAAGGGGACAGTTTTTATTACAGATATGAAGGCGAGTGCAGCCAGGCATCTGGGAGAGTCGAGAGCAGGGAGAGACAGTGGTGGACTAAGCCAGCCAGCAGACAGACTCGGTCATGGGTGGGCGTGAGAGATGAAGACAAAGACACAACCAAGAAAGAGGAGCAAAGAAAACCAAGGAAGAGGGCAAGAGAAAGGACTAAGAGAGGAAGCCGAGAGAGAGACAGACAGACAGAGACAGAGAGGCAAAGAGACACACACAGAGAGTCAGAGACAGACAGAGAGACACACAGAGATACACGCACACAGAGCACATAGCTGAAATAGTGGGATTGTAAGCAGAAATGCGAAGCTGGGAGGAAGCCCAAGAGGAGCAGGGTGAGAAGAGACAGGGTGTCAGTGTGAACTCCGAAATACATAGCAGCTGCTTGGAGAACTGAGGGAGCCTGAGGCCAGTGTGCATCTTGGTGTGCTAAGGCACCACTGGTATTTGTTCCTTCTGACAGTGATAAAGGAAACGGCTTCTTTGGTAGAAAGGAGCCAGCTTCATGTTCAGGTGTCCAGTTGCCAGAATTTGGGCCTGACCCTGTGCACAGGACACTGAGGGAGACGAGGTGGCTGGAGGTACATGAGGTCCAGGGAAGGCAGGTTGGGCCACATCTAGGCCTCAGGCCTCAGGCCTCAGGGAAAGTGCCCAGCTCCTAGAAGCCAGAAGAGGGACTGACTGGACTTGGACCAGTGCAAGATCCACAGGTCCAACTTGGTGTGTCATGAGCATCTCCCAGCCGTGTCTGTATGCTTTCAGGGGATGTTTCCTAAGTGCCACCGTGTGTCCGGCACTGTATTAGGCCAGGGGAGAATGCTCACCGGGAAGTAGAGGGATGGGAAGACCAAAGGACAAACCAAGAGTCCCGGAGAGCAAACCACAGGGCTTACAGCCATTGACCACGACCGGCCAGCGGCTCTCTCAGTGGCTCGGGGCGTCCTGTTTGGTGCTATGTTGAAGAAAGGTGACGCTGTTCTCCACAGTTAGACACGTAACTGAATTAAAGAGAGCTTCAGTAAGTATCCTTTAATGTGTGGTGGAGCACTCTCACTCCCTGGTCCACCTCCCCGGCCCGCCTTAGCATCCCCGCAGATGCTCGTCACACAAGCTTCCACAGCCTTCTACACTGCTGTACTTGGCACATCCCTTCATCTGTGAAAACACCGCTGCTTTCACTTCTTGGCTTATTTAAAACTTAAACCTTTACATCTCACTTTACCTATTTACTCCATTATTTCTTCAATTTAGAATGAAACAAACATAGCAGAGCCTATGACAAAGGGGAACAGATCTTTGCCAGGCAGTACTGAAAAGTGGCAGGGAATAGTCAAGTACATATGTTTTAAAAAATAATATTTTGCACTCTAATAATCTCTAGGTATACATTTAGGATCTCAAGAGATATGTTTAAAAAAGAATGAATAAACCCTTAACAGCAGTTAAGAAGACGTATTAAGAGTGTTGATGGCTAAGTGGGTAAGATCGCCAGCTGCCCCTGCAGGGATCCAGGCTTGGGCCCATACCCTCATGGCAACTCACACCTGTCTGTAACTACGGTTCCAGGCATCTGACACCTTCTACGGGCTTCCACAAGCACACACATGGTCTCAATACATACATGTAGGCAAAACACTTCTACAGATAAAAAATTTTTAAAAATACATTTTATATATGTGACATACATATATGTATACACATATAATATACATATGTATATACGGAAATACCATGAACGTTAAGTTTTCAAATCTATGGAGCACAGTCAAAGCCAAACTTGTCCAATTCCTAATCCTTAGCACATGCCTAAGACTGGTCAGACCCTGTTTAAACCCGCTTGCTGAATGGCCCTGTGAGCCTTGCTCCCACAGCCTCTGCTTCCCTCACACGACAGAAAATGATTGCGTGTGTAAAGAAAAGCTCATAAAATGAGCTTCAGATAGTGTGTGGTGTGAGATAGGTGATAGATACTAGAAAGCATTAAAGATTTAGGCAAGAGCTCTAGTTTTTATTTTGGCTATTCATTAAAAAATTTAAACTGCCGGACTCAGTGGCACACTTTTGTAATCCCAGCACAGAGGCAGAGGCAGAGGCAGGCAGGTTTCAAGTTCAAGACCAGCCTGGTCTACAAAGCAAGTCCAGGACAGCAAAGGCTACACAGAGAAACCCTGTCTCGAAAAAACTAAAACAAAACAAAACAAACAAACAAAGCCACAAAACAAAACTTGTATTAAGTTTTCCTAATAGCTCTAAAGTGTGCATTACCCATCTTCATCTCAGGCATTTCTTTGACTAGACCAAGAGGCTCAGGTTTCTCAGAGTGGTGGCACGCCTTTTATTCCCAGCACTTAGGAGGCAAAGGCAGGCAAATCTCTGAGTTAGAGGCCAGCCTGGCCTATACAGCAGGTTCTAGGCCAGCCAGGGCCATATAATAAGTCCTGTCTCAAAAAAGAACTTATCAAGTATAAAAGTAAGTCAGCAGAGTTTTAAAATAAGCCCTTAGGCTTTATTTCACCCTGCTATGTAATACTTAGGACATTCACTAAAATAACACCGTTGTTTCTATCTTGGAAATTGCCTCCTTTAGAACAGTTTATACACTGCACTTTTAACCTCAACTGCAGTTGGCAACAGTTTATTTATTTTGGATTTTTAATTTGAGTAGGGGCCATTTGGGTCATTTAGATCCTTAAAACTGAAGCTGCTGAAGCTGTTTGGTCATGTGCCCTTTTTTCTCCTGGCATGGAGAGAGATGCTAGGAATTCAATTAGCACCTTGGTATTTTCTTCATCTCCCCTTTCAGTGCCGGGATGCTTCACAAACACTGCTTCCTGGCATCAATCACATTAAAAGAGCAGGCAACAAATGTCCTTATTGTGTACTTGCGCCTCTTTTGGATATATGCCTAGGAGTGGTATGGCTGGATCTTGAGGAAGCGCTATTCCTAGTTGTCTGAGAAAGTGCCAGATTGATTTCCAGAGGGGTTGTACAAGTTGACATTCCCACCAGCAGTGGAGAAGGGTTCCTCTTTCTCCACAACCTCTCCAGCATGTGCTGTCACTCGAGTTTTTCATTTTGGCCATTCTGATGGGTGTAAGGTGAAATCTCAGGGTCATTTTGATCTGCATTTCCCTGATGGCTAATGACATTGAGCATTTCTTTAAGTGTTTCTCTGCCATTCTATATTCCTCTACAAAGAATTCTCTGTTCCCCATTTTTTAAGTGGATTACTTGGTTTGCTGCTTTTCAGCTTCTTTAGTTCTTTATATATACTGGATATTAGCCCTCTGTCAGATAAAGGGTTGGTGAAGATTCTTTCCCAATCTGTAGGCAGTCGTTTTGTTTTGATGATGGTGTCCTTTGCCTTACAGAAGCTTTTCAGTTTCATGAGGTCCCATTTATTGCTCAACCTTGTTTGTAGCAGCTTTATTTGTAATAGCCAGAAGCAGACAGCCCAGATGCCCCTCAACTGAAGAATGGATGCAGAAATTGTGGTACATATATACAATGGAATATTACTTAGCAATGAACAATAAGGAAATCATGAAATTTGCAGGTAAATGGTGGCACCTGGAAAGGATCATCCTGAGTGAACTGTCCCAGAAGCAGAAAGACACACACGGTATATACTCACTCATATAGATATGTAATATAGGATAAACCTACTAAAATCTGTACATCTAAAGAAACTAATCAAGAGAGATGACCCTGACTAAAATGCTCAATCCCCATCCCGAAAGGCAAAGAGGAAGGACATCAGAAGAAGAAGAAAACAGGAAACAAGCTAGAAACCCACATAGAGGGCCTCTGAAAGGCTCTGCCCTGCAGACTATCAAAGCAGATGCTGAGACTTATGGCCAACTGTTGGGCAATGTGCAGGGAATCTTATGTAGGAAGTGGGAAATAGCAAGATCTGGAGAGGACAGGAACCCCACAATGAGAGCAACGGAACCAGAAATTTGAACACAGGGGTCTTTCCAGAGACTCATACTCCAACCAAGTACCATGCATGGAGATAACCTAGAACCCCTGCACAGATGTAGCCCATGGCAGTTCAAGTGTCCAGGTGGGTTACCTAGTAATGGGAAGAGGGACTGCCTCTGACATAATCTGATTGGCCTGCTCTTTGATCACCTCCCCTTGAGGGGGGAGCAGCCTTACCAGGCCACAGAAGATGACAATGCAGCCACTCCTGATGAGATCTGATAGACTAAGATCAGAAGGAAGGAGAGGAGGACCTCCGCTATCAGTGGACTTGGGGAGGGACATTCGTGAAGAAGGAGGTGGGAGGGTGGGATCAGGAGGGGAAGAGGGAGCGGCTTATGGGGGATACAAAGTGAATAAAGTGTAATTAATTAAAAAAAAAGAGCGGGCAACAGAGCCTTGGTTTTTAATTCTCTACCCGAAAGGCAAGGCATCCATTTTGTTCTGCTCTAATTAGTTCAGGAACTATTTTTGCAGGAGGCAATGAGCAGCCAGATGCTTGTCAGGCAGCCAGGCACCATTCTTCACCACAGTTGCAGTCGGGGCCCTCTCTTCCCCTTGTCAAGCACTTCCAGGTCAAGGTCCACTACATTCTATGTCAAAGTGCAAAGGTGAATATTTTAAAGGAACTTGGAAATTAAGAGAAAGCCAAAGCCAGCAGGGAGAGTCGAGGTGAAGAGCTGTGGGAAGGGCCTGGACGGTAGTTTGTTGGCCTCTCTTCAGGAGGAAAGCAGGGTGGGAATCTCCGAGGCCAGCCACGGAGACTGTCCTAACCAGGATGACACGGCCTCATCCGCACTCTGGGCCTTTCATGGTGCCCTGACATCTCAACTCTGCTTAAAGCTATCTGCCCAAATGGAGCTTCACTGCCATGTTGGTTCAAAGATCCCTATGTAGCTGGGTACAGTGGTGCACGCCTGTAATCCCAGCATTCACGGAAGCAGAGGCAGGCAGAGTTCTGTGAGTTTGAGGCCAGCCTGGCCTACAAGTCAAGCCTAGGACAGCCAGAGCTACCCTGAGAAACCCTGTCTCAAAAAAAACAAAACAAACAAACAAAAAACCCCAACAAGACAACAAACAAAAACCCAAACAAAAAAGATCCCTGTGTCTCATAAGGACTACAAGAGAGCTCGCCAGTTCCAGGTGTGTAGAGCCTAAAGTGTTGTGGGTGATTCTCTGCACCCCGTGCGTCAGGAGAATGTCCCTGAGGTCCAGCGAGCCTGCTCGAGCCAGCACCTGCTCAAAGGCTGACTCTGTCTCATCCAGGGAGCACTCCAGCCTCTTAGCTAAGCTTCTACTTGTACAATGCACCACAAAGGCTCAGAACGAATGATGGGATTCCACAGATGCGGCACAGCACCATTTTAGGGGAAAAATTTCATGTGTGTGAGCTCAAGGGCTCCCTGTAGGCTAGAAGGCCACACTCAAACAACCTCAGCCAACAGGCGTGAGCGGTTCCGGCTGTGTGAGGCTGTAGTGGGTGAGTGGAGAGTGACTGTGTGTGTGGGTGGGGGGGGGTGAGGCTGTACTGGCTGAGTAGAGAGTGTGTGTGTGGGGGGGGTGAGGCTGTACTGGCTGAGTGGAGAGTGGGGGAGGGCTGCAGCTGGAGAGCGCCTGAGTTTACAGGGAGCAGCTGCTGCTCACTCACAGCCAAGTGTGTTCTGGATAAAGAATGCAGCGTAGCACAGCCGATCCTGAAGATAACTTAGGAAAAGTCAGATATCTCAACTTGTTTGTAAAATTGTTTACGTTCCTGCAGGCCTATGTAGGCCAGTGTCCCCAGCCCAGCATGTCCCGTGCAGAGCACAGGAGAGTGGGCCTCACCCTTAGAGAGCATGCGTGTCTTTACCTCCTTTATAGCTCCCTGCCCCTAGACTATATCTGCACCTTCAGAGGCGAACCAGAGCCTCACTTGCTAGTATGTTAGAGACGCTTTGGGATACACTTCTGCCGTGGCCAGCACATCACGGCAGGCCCCGAGCTTTAACAAGGCAATATTTATGATTTGATTCTCTGAGGGAAGAGCGCTATCAGTGTTAGCTGACACCTCCAGGCTGAGGCGCATTAAGAGAACGGGGCTGCGCTGTGAGGTAAAGAATTCCATTTGGAAGTGAGGACAGAGAGCATCAAATGGCATGTGAAAGCCGCCGTGCAAAGCGTTACATTAGTGTTAAAACTGGGTTAGAAAAGAGACAAATGGGCTAGCTTTCAGAAGGCCATCACAGGGCCCCTCTTCTGTTTTAAACGGTAATATGAATATCTGTATGATAAAGAGAAGCCCAATACTTAAAACATTGCTGTCTGGGCAAGCACCAAGGGCTGAGGCTAAGCATCCACTGTGAAACCGTGCCCTGGGGTCAGCTTGGACAACGGGAGGAATGGCCAGGATGAAAAGTGAGGTGGGGGCCTTCCCCACAGGAAATGACTGGAAAAGCAGACTAGTGCGCCATCAGAGGGGCAGGGTGGGGACAGTACTCCATGTCTGCTGTGGTTTGACTGGGCCTCAAGATTTATGTGTTAGTGTGATGGCATCTCTGGGCTGTGGGAGGAGCCTTGGGTGCCGTGGCCTTGGTGGAGGACTGCAGGCAGGGTGAGTGTTCGGAGGCTAGCTCCACTTCGGGTTTGCGCCCTGCTTCCTTCTTGTGGTTCAAGAGGCACACTCTCAACTGCTGCTCCAGGACCATCACACCACCTCCTGCTGTGACAGGCACATGTCCCTCCAAACCTTAAACCCCAGCAATCCCTTCTTCTCTAAGGAGACAGAACGGTAGTGGATGCGGTCGGGAGCCCAAGCCCAGCGCAGCCGTGCAGAGAGGTGCGACCTTTAACACACATGAAGGTCACTCGGGCTCCAGAGGGGCGGCTGCCCTAGAGGCTCCTAACAAAGGCTCTTTCATTGCCCTGTGCTGTTGTAGCCACAGGCCTGGTACAGACAGGGTGTGCGAGAGATTAAACAGGAGACTTTTATACTGGTGATATCATACCGTGTACCTGAGCCATTATAAGGTGCCTAAGTATTGGATTCAGAAACTCGGGGCAGGAACCTGGAGACGAGAACTGAAGCAGAAGCCTTGGAGGGTGCTGCTCACTGGCTTGCTTCCTCACACTTGCTCAGTCTTGTTTTGACACCACCAAGACCGCAGCCCGGGAGTAGACCACGCAAAGCGACTGGCCCTCCTACATTAGTCTTTAAACCAGAAAACATCCCACAGACTTGCCAACTCTTCAGCAAGGGTTTCTCTCCCTTGACTCTAGCTGTGTCAAGTTGACAGATGCAAATGACCAAACAAGAAACAAAACAACAAGCAGCCAGTGCACACCCTGTGTGTGACAGAGCAAGAAGGACTCAGTCAGATGCTGTTTCCCCAGTGAAACAAATCTGTTCTTCAAGAATCACTAAACTTGAGAATCTGGCACAGTAGCACAAAACAGACTAAGTCACTGTGCTATTGAGAAATCTGAGTCTACAGCACAAAGTAGGAAGGAGAATGAAATCAGCAAGTCCTGGTGGAGAATACTTGCGTGTGAACAGATCAGGTCTGAGATAAATGTAAACATGAATCTATAACCCTCTGCTGGAAACCGCCTGACAACTGGCCTTCCTGGAGGAGAGGCCCTGGTCTGTTTCTTTTCTTTCATGCTGTAAATTTTCGAACTCCAGGCAGTCTCAGGCCACTAACAGGCAGCAGCAGAGTGGGCATGGCACAGGCACAGGTCTTTGGCAAGGTCAGAAAGAACAATCAACAAAGTCAAGGAAAATTCTGCATCTTGAGACCCTCATCTCTAAGGAACAGTGGTGCTGAGTGGCTGAAGGCGACCCCCCACCCTGCAGAGGTTACCCCCCTAAAGACAGGGAAACAGAGCTCACAGAGCCCTAACTGAACTTGTGAAGGTGGCCACAGAGGGAATAGGAGAGGACAGAGGACAGCGCTCAGGTCCAGAACCCGTGAAGGCAGGTGGGACCTTGGCCTTGAGCTCTGCACGTGCTGATAAGCTGCCACGTGGTGCTGAGTGAGAATCATTCATCACTAGTTATGAAAGGTCCCCTATGGGCGTGAGGCTGTGTACCTCAAAGATGTGAAGGCCCAGGTTCCTGTCCATTTGGCAGAGAAATGAGGCCTGTGCGCTGTGTACATGTGTGCAGAGTGTCTTGTGCCTGGCAGAGAAGGGCGGGCTGGAGATGGAGGAAGGAGGCTTTTAATATGTTTGCTGTAGATGCCGTTACCTGAGCCTTTATGAGGTGCCAACTATGGGTTCAGTGCTTTGTTTGCATCCTATTTACATGAGCAAATCTAGCCGTATGTTTAAGTAATGCATCTACAGTTATACTACGTGGCAGGGAGGCCTTTTCACACCAGAAGATCTCCCCAAGCACACACTGCACTGGCCCCTCCAGAAAATGGCAGTCTGACGGAGAAGAAGCAGAGTAATCAGAGATCTGTAGGTCCTTTTTAAAAAATTTATTCAGCCTGTATATTCCTAAAGAGTCAATTCATGTTTTTTTTTTTTTTTAAACTCCTTTGAGCTTGCATGTGATAAGTATTTTTAGGCTCTGCTGTTAGCAAGTGTATTTTTGTGTGATTGAGTGGGAGAGTGGGAAAAGTTTTGCAGAGCTGTTTAAGCCAGAATGCAGGGGGCACAGCAGAGCCTGCAAAATCTCTGTCCTCTACAGTCTCAGAAAAACCACAGAGACATGCGCAGGCTCACTGTGTTATTTTGTGTACATCCTGGATGAATGACTAGTTAAAGATATTGTTAAGGCATTTTAAATGACCCACTTCCAGCAGTGAACAAAATCACTTACTGGTCCAAGCCAACTGGCATTTCTCAGATTATAAAACAACAAAGTGGAAAAAAAAATGTTAAAACAGCTAAAGCAAAAATGATGCCTGAACAGGGAAGGAGCAAAATGGAGCCTTCCTGTCTGCCAAGGCAGATGGCTGATCGCTGGGAGGGCCTGGCTGCAGCGTCCAGGGTAATTGGATGCTGGGGCTTTTCTGGCAGGGACTGTGTGACTCCATCCACGACATCGAGGCCTGGCCCCACTCAGGTCCTCACTACTTCCTCTCCACATCGAGAGCACATGGTCCATCCAAAACACAAATGCTACCTTTATTTTATGGTGCTTTCTCCGGTAACAAGGACATGAAAAGTAATTAAGGACTGAATTTCCTAGCTGGCTCTCTCTTGCTTGTACAATTATCTGCAGATATAAAATTGCCCGCTTTGATAATTATACCCTCCGAACGAGGGGCAAGTGGCTAATTATGCCCACATGTGGCCGATTGCACTTTCCATTAGCCAATTATATGCACAATTATTTGTGCACATAAATAATCGCACTCATGGAAAATAGCGGCCCTCCTCTCAAACCTTCCTGCTTGGGGAGGCTGACGGAGTAATTGCCACACTGGAAATGTATTTGGTGGGCACTGAGAAAGAATCAGATACCAGGAAACATGTAAGTGACCGGCGCCTACACATGGCAGTAAGTGCCAGAGAGCAAGAAGAAGCATGGGTTGGCCCAGGACCAGCACCGTATTAGGGAGCAAACTTCCCAGAGTGGCTGGGCCAGCCATGCACGGTAACCTTGGACAAGACATTAACTTTCATGTCTCCTGGCTCTGCGTGCACACGGAGGATGACAGTGCTCCATTCCCAGCACATTCTGGGACAGATCAGACAGCCCATGCCGTCTTCTCTGGGGCAAAGCATTTCACATAGGCAGACGCTGTCAAGTCAGCTGGTACTTGTCTGATTGTGCAGGAAAGGTAGTTACTCTCCATAGCAATCATCAGTTTGGACAAGGTCAGGAAGCCTGTTGCTTTGGCTCAAATGACATGCTGTCACTCAAAACTCATTCATTCATTCATTCAACAAAATCTGTTGAGTCTCAGGCTATCCGGGCATTTGGAGACATGAGACACAGCCCTGAGAAGATCACTGCTCACTGAGCAGCCATTTGCTCTGATCTGCTGTAATCAGGCTGGGCATGAAACATGCCAGCCACATTTGATGACAGTGTTTGTGGGTTCTGATAGTCTCATTAACCTCAGAAGTGAGAGTGACAACTGCCACAGGTGATCACTGGGCCTCAAAATTCTTGCCAAGCACTTTTGACTTCCTCCTTTGGTTCACTTTCCACACCCAGCTGTTCTATTGCTCTATACTGTCTCTAGCTGACTCTCCAGTTCCTGTCTCACCTCTGTGGAGAAAAGCTCTCATTCAGGAGGGCAAAGGAAGGAGTCATGGGGTTAAGCAGGAAGAGTTAGTCACAAAAGATGAAGAGTTGGTTAGATGAACAGGGCATGGATGTCAGGACCACAATATAAGAAACTGACATAGAATAGTTTGGTGGAGGGCTGAAAATATGGCCTCTAAAGACAGATTCGTTTTTATGTTTGAGTCCCTGTTGTAGGACACTGAACCAGCTAACTTCTCTGCTTTTGCTCCGTCTTCTATAAAAGGGAAATGATGCCAACTTCATAAAGTTATTATAAGAATCATACAAAAAGTATGAATGGGAGTATTTGGAATACCCATAGTATATGCCAATTGTTTTCTCTTGTTTTTATTTGTGGACCGAAAATATACAAAAGTCTTCTAATAGAGTGATACAAAAGGTTTTAAAACTTAAGCATGCCTTTAAAAACCAACATGAATAACTGATCAAAGAAAGAAAACAGTGGGCTCCATTCTCAGGGACTCTGGTGTAGCAGCTGGTGCCATAGCCTGGGTATCTCTGCCCAGGAGAAGCCCCTACCTCCCACCCTGTGATCCTGGTTGGAATGGCCTGTGGACCACACCTGGAGGAGCCGGATCACACAGGGCTAGTCCTGGCTGTACTCAGTGTTTGCATGCTGTTGTGAACACTGGAGCAGGATTTCCAAGGTTTGGGCCAAAGTGTCTTTTTCTGATCACTTGAGTGTGAGGTCATGGCCATCAGCTGTGAAGGCCATGAGTTGCTGTAGCAGGCTGGCATCTGCTCTGTCGTGCTCAGATGTGGTTCACTGGGAGCCCGAGACAGCATCCATCTCTGCCTCTTAATTTTCAGGAAATAATGTAGTTTTTAAATAGTATCTTGTTATGGAATAAGTCCCATTTCTGTGGCTCTGTAAATAACAACAAGCAAATCATAAACATTTTCACTTAAGGAACAGTCTCAAAACTAAGTGCCTGATCTGGATAATCCACAGAGATAAGAAACAGAGCCGACTTTGGACACTGTGCAAGCATATTGATCGGTGTTGGACACTCTGTGGCTTCCAAAGAGAAACGGGTCTGCCTGCTGTGCTTCAGTGCTTGCAGGCAGGGGCTCTAAAACGTCAGTCTTTTCCCCCAGCTCTCCTAAACAGCAAATTCTAACAGTAGCAAAATCAAAATGGCTCCCAGGCTACAAAGGATTCCAGCACACGGAGTAATCACACGATTCCGTTCTCGGATGAGTGGAGAGGCCTTGTACCCTTCATAGCAACTTCCACAGTGCAAATGTGTAAGTGACAGCTAAAAAGATAATGTATGCTTTCAGCAGGACTTTATGAGCAGAAAAAGAAATAGTGATCATTTGTAATGAAAAAATGTTCTACTTTAATAAGACGGAAGGAAATTTGCCTTGCCTACATCTAACGAAATTCTGCTCTTCATGAAGACGAAGTCTCCTGCCATTTGGCAAATGCTGTGGTTGAGATGTGGGATGTTTTCCATAGGTCTGTGCCCCCCTGCTGGTGGTGCTGGGTAGGAAATGGGGAGCTGTTGGAGGGGTACACTGGAAGAAGCGAGTTTGCGTATCAGTCTGGGTCCTCTAGAGGACCAGGACCAGCAGAGGGGATTTAGCCGGTTGACTTATGTGGAATGACTAGGCAGCCCAGCGATGGTGTACACGGAAGAAGCCGAGACCCAGCGGCTGTTCCATCTGTGAGCATGGCTGCCTCAGTGGTTTCAGTGTAGTGCCAAGGGCCTGAGAGATTCCTGGGGACCTGCTGCTCTTCAGCCCTTGGTGGAGAGCCACAGGAACTGGACCCTGGGGTAGCAAACTGCAGTGGTCATGGCCACAGCAACAGCAGGATGGACAGTTCCCCAGCAAGAGTCTCAGGCAGGAAGGCAAGCTGTCTTGGGTTTCCCAGCTCCTCTTCCATCCAGCTGCCATCAGAAGGGCTGCCTGTCCTGAAGGCTTCTTCGCCCTTTCACCACTGCCTCCTGCAACAGTCTCACAAACCCACCCAGAGCAGGGCCTACTGGTTGATTCCAGTAAACTTAACCATCGAAGTGAGGGGTGGGCCTGGGCAGTTGGAGCCTCGCCCTGCCAGTGGCCACCTTTTCCGCCTACCGGTGAGGTGTCCTAATTCAAGCCCTGCTACCCAGCGTGAACGTGCTTTCTCTGCCTCGACAGACCAACCTTCGAGAAGAAAACAAGCTCTTTCCCTGGGTTGTTCCTGTCAGGTGCTCTGCAACAGTGATAGGACAAACACGTACCACCTTACCCCACCGCTAGGGATGGCTCCCACGTGCTGCTGGAGAGCAGCTTTGCTACCCGCTGGAGGCGCCTTTGATCTTTGCACCCGTGGTTTTCACACGGGAACACCCACAGCCCAATTACCTGAGAGGAGCTCTGAAGCCAGACTCCAGGCTGGCCAGCCTCCAGGGAGCGTCATGTGCCTGAGAAGAGTCTTAAATGTCCCCTAAAGGCCTGAGTGGTCAGGACATGGCCACTCGCTTGAGGTGACACCGGCAGCTGGTAGTCTGGAGGTCTGGCCCTTCCAGGGGTAGCTCCTGCTGTCCAGCCCTGCTGTGCCCAGGGCAGCAGAGCCAAACGGTCAGCGCCACCTCACTGGTGCCATTGATTAATATTTATCGAATATATTTCTCCAGATAATTGTGTAAAACCTGCTGCTCATCTTGAACTTTTATGTCTTTAATTGTATGAGGGAAACGGGAACATTTACACATATTCTTACTGCTATATCTGAATGACCTGACGTACAAAGCTGGGGAATCACATGACCATGACTTAACATCCACCTCCCTGACCCAGTTCCCCACTGAGTGTGTTAGGCCACAAGTCCTTCTCAGGCCTGTGTGGTTTCAGAAGCTGTGAGCGGAAGGGCTGGAGCTGAAAGGTGGGCTTCGCCTCAGGTCCGGTTGCCTCTGGCGCCCATGGCACCAAAGCGGCGGCTCAATTTGGCTTGGCTTGACGGGAGATGGGGTGGGGTGGGAAGCTGCTGTTGTGAGCTCCTCAGGAAGACAGTTGACTAGGGCCGGCAGACAGGATCGGCGGCTTTTGATTCAAGGCTGAAGGAAGCAGTCCTGGGGGATTCAGCGCACTGCGTCATCCTGCTGGGGAAATGCTGCTGGGCGCACTGAGGGGATGAAACCTCCCAGAGGACAATGACACACAAAGCCTGGCCTCCCAGGATGCTGTTAGCTGGGAACTGGCTGTGGCAGAACTCATTTTTTATATCCATAGAGAGAATACTCATCTGTTCAACCCTCCTCACTCCTTCCTGCCTGTTTCTGTCTTTGTCTCCCCTGCCTTTTTGCACATGTGTGTGTTTGCACACAGACTCGCACACACACTTACACACCCCAGTTCATTGTCAGTGAGCATTATTGCCACTCAGGAGGAACCCTGGGTTCTGAGGGAAGAGCATTGCCTGCCCTGTGAGGCATCACAGAATCAGTGCTCTAACGTCTTTATCTCTGCGCAGGTGGACAGCCTGGCGGGCGAGGTCCTCTGACATAGATTCAACAGTGAGGTTCACATAGGGGTGAGCCCTCTGCAGCCTTTGAGTGCTTTCCCTCGCCCCCAGGGAGGAAGGCTTAGATGCTGGCAGCTGTGATCCGCAGGGAAGGGAATGGTGGGGTTGTGTCTCCAGGCAGAGATTCTGAAACCGAATATCCGGGCTGCCCCTCAGCCAGCTGCCCGAGGCAAGGCTGGCAGAGGTCCCACAGGACGCGTTGCAGGTTAGGGCTTTTACCTCTCTGTAGATGCAGCAGGACATCCTCTTGCCTGACTCTTGCTGTTGCAAGGAAGGCCCCGCCATGCTCCTGCTCCCACAGCAACCCAGAGTGACACAGCGGCATCTCTTGAGCTTCTCCTGTGCTGATCATGACAGGGTATCAGAAAGTAGCGGGCACCAGGCAAAAAACAACACATGAACTAGCACCTCTTGCTGGCTCCCTCCAAACCTTACGTGTTGCTATAAATCCTGTCTGTCCCTGGGGTGTTGATTACAGTGTAAACGAGGCAGTCATGCAAAGCGAGGGCAGCATAACTGGGTGCCCGCCACACCCCTCGGGGGGAGGGAAACTACCATGGGCTTAAGGCTAGCCTCACCTACAGAGTGAAACCCTGTCTCAAGAAACAAACAAGCAAGCAAACAGCAAAACAAATAAATACATTTTTTTAAATGGAAGGAGGAGAAAGAGCCAGTGAAATGGTCATTGGTTAGCACTCCAGCCGCCATGCTGAGCCTGAACCTGACATCACATGGCGATGGTGAGAACTGACTCCTCACATGAATGCACGTGAGCCCACGCACTACCCACATGCAACAAACAAGTAAAGTGTACTAAAATGTAAACATATGTTTAGAAAACTAGGTCTCACCAAGCAACCCACCAAAGTCTGTGGAGAAATGTGGTACTCCTGGAAGGAGGGGCTTTCACTCTGGCTTCCACACCCCCACCCGAGAGCTACACATGGGGACGTGAGAAAAGCTGAGTGTTTAGATGGTGAGGCCATCCCCTGGTGCCCTTTGGCATCTCTAGCGGGACTGACTTGGTGTGATGTCAGCTCTCAGCGGAGAGTGACCTTTGGCATGTGAGCAGAATAAATGTGACTGGTTGTGGCTGGAGATGGGTGTTCTTGAAAGAACTGAGCACCCATGATACTTTAGTGCTGTCTCAGCCACATGGCACACATTAGATTTGACAAGAGCTTGAATCCGTTGGTTTCAGTAGGTGAGAAGAAGAGACTGTCATCCATAGCTGAGAATTCAGCCTCTTGTTTCCAAAGCCCTATCCCATGTTTCTCCCGTGGAAAAGCTTCATGCTCTTCCTGGAAGGCCACTGGCTCCTGACAAGTCTTCCTAGTGAGGCCTGGACTGTGGAAGTTCCCAAATGCTGCTCCATTGTTCTGTGACACTGAAGATGGGCAATCAACACCACCACCAACAAACCAGGCCACGCTCCTCACTGAAGAAAGCTGCTCATCATTTAGATAGGGCTGAGCACTGGAAGTGCAGGAAGCCCTGCTGCCCTCAGTCATCCATGAAATGAAGGCCAAAGAGATAGTGAGCTGGTGAGCAAATGCTCACCAGGACTGCTTGGTGTTTTAAAAGGAGGGCAAAGGGGAAACAGTGAAGCTGGCTCCGAAAGATTCCTCTGATCACATGTTGCAAGTGATCATGATTAAATTATAATTTTTAACTGGACGAGCACTCATGGGGCCCTTATTATTTAAAAACAAATTACCAACTAATTGTGTAGATATGATACGCTGAACCAACACTGTTTTAATAAACATGTTTCAGGAGCTATAGGAGAAGCTGGCTTATCATTTCCACTGTAATCAGGAAGTGTTGGGAATGAGCAAATTAAAACATTTGCTTACACTCTTCTGTGGTCTCGTATTTACCTAAACTGTTAACAAGTGTGTGCCCTGACCCTCGGGTACGGAGCACTTCAGTGTGTCGAATGTTCTGTCCTGAGCAAGGATTCCTTGTTGAGAGAGGCGACCTTCTCAAGACACCTGAGGTCTCTGGAGAGCCAGACTTGTAATCTCTTAGATGGGAGTCCATGTCCATCTGCAGGCAACCCTGAGGAAAAACATGGCTTCATGGCTGCTGTCACCTGAAGGCCTCATGGGAAGATGTCTTCTGAACACTGTAGTAAACACTATTGTCAAGTATTGCTTGGATGCTGAGCTTCTAAAAGCATGCCACGTGAGTGAGAAGCCAGCTTTCCCCAAAGAGAGGCCAAAACTTGAAACGTATTTCATGATCTGTGATGCAGGAAGGTTAACAGCACATTTATACATTTTTTTTAACCCACTTGGACTATTGACAACAGAACAGAAGACTTTCACAAGTTTATGATATGCTTGCAACATTGTATAGCTGAGCCTCCTTAGGCAACTTCCAGAGTCTCACCGAATTCAGTTTTCTGGTGCTGAAAGTAGGCCCAATTGAGCTGGGTGTGTTTGTGCACACCTTTAAGCCCAGCACTTGGGAGGCAGAGGCAGGAGGATCTCTGAGTTCAAGGCCAGCCTGGTCTACAGAGTGAGCTCTAGGTCAGCCAGGGCTAAACAGAGAAAAAACAAAAAATGCAGGCCTGATCGGCTGCATTACCACTAAACTACAGCCTCAGACACAGATATTTTCAGAGTTTAGACCACTTTCATGAGGATCCTTTGGATATATCTTAAGAAGGCAAAAATGTATGCTTCCCTAAGATTTCCTAAGTAAAACTGTCTGCTGGTAGGGCCTAGAGATCTGCAATTTAATCCAATTCCTAGGCAATTTGTACACTTCAGTGTAAGGACTGGAGGCTCCTTTTCACAGCTCGGCAAAGTACAAACCATATGGACTTCTGGACTCACAAACTCCTGGTAGGACCATGTGGTGGTTCCTTTGTATTGCTTTGCATTAGTCACGAAAGATAACATGAAGTAAGTATTTCTGCTCCGTCGCCCTATTCAAATATTGTAATATTTACTCTCAGTGAGATCATGTTAGGAGTTGGAGCCTTAGGAGGTCACTAGGTGTAGATGGAAGGTTACTGTGTAATTCAAAAGCTGATTTCTGCACTGCCATATCTGGCTGCAACCCTTGTTCTGAGACTCTCCTGTCTCAATGTTGTGTAAATGCTGCTCCTCAATTGTCCCCTGATAGGCCAATAAAGGAGCTTACAGCAATCACTGAGCAGGGAGAGAATAGGGCTGGACTTCCTGCCAGCCAGGGAGGAGGAGTTGGAAGGGGGATGATTTAGTCACAGGAGAGGTCCTGGAGACTTCAGGAGAGGAGCTGGAGCAGGAAAGCTACAAAGTGCAAGTGTCTCTGCATTGGATAAGCTGGGAGGGAGCCAAATTAGCTTAGAGGGCTAAGAATAGAGTAAAAACCACTCAGTTCTTTGCTGTGAAGTCTCAATTATTTGTGTAATAGCCAGGTTAAGGCAAATTGGGAAACAAACACGGTTATATAATAATAACTAGATCATGAGGGCGAAGATCTTCAGAATAGTATTGGTACCTTATAAATGGACCAATGAATGTTCTCTGCTCTTGCTCGGATGAGAAGTTGGAAGTCTGAAGTTTGGAAGTTTGGTGAGGAGAGACCTTACCAAACCTGCTGTCCTGCCTTCCAGGATGAGTAGCAACATCTGTGTCGGCAAGCCATTGAAGCAGCCACACATGGAGGGCTACTGGACACAAAGGCTGTATGGCTACAGATTGTACATGTTTAGAGAGGCTAAATTCTAGCTCTCAGGGTAGGGCATGAGCCACTCGTGATCACCTGGAATCTTTACTTCTGGTGGTGGGGACAGAGGAAGTCTGTGCTATGTGAAGTCACGTTACGAAGACTACACGGGCTTATTATCATCTATAGGACACAAAAGAAATACATTTGAAAAACATTTATTACTTTTATTTGTTTCTGATATGTGTGTTCTTGTGTGTTTGCAAATGCATATGTTCATGTATGTTTGCGTACATACCTGTGTGTGTATATGCGTGCATGTACACCATGTGTGTATGTGTGAATGCACATGTGTGTTCATGTGTGTGTTCACATGCAAGTGCCTATGTGCATGTGTGTGCATGTACACATGTATGTTCATGAATGTGTGCATGTGTGTGCATTTGTGTGTGTGTAGTACTCATGTACCATACTGTGCAGATGGAGATCTGAAGAAGGTTCTTGCCTTCCACATGTGATCTCAGGGCCTGAACTGAGCCTGTCAGGTTTGGCAGCAAGTGCCTTTCTGCACTGAGCCATCTCACTAGCTCAGGAAGTACTTTGAGTGGAGACTTATACATTGTCTGAGAATCACTGTGGCTCAGTGGGGCCTACGCAGGGGTGAGCTGACTCCTGTTAGCTTCGTTACAGTGTGGGGAGGGGAAAGGTAGGGTGCTCAGGCACCCAGTGGATGGGGTCCAGGAAGCTGGTAAATCCCCCCTCAAAGCATAGGGCAGCTCCCCACAACAGAAGATCATCAGGCTGAATGTATCAGCAGTGCCCCAGCTGGCTCTGCTTCCTCCTGCTGCCCCACGCAGTCAGGGACCACCCTTCCAGCCCCCAGCACTCTGTGGAGATGCTAAAGGGATGAATCATAGTAATGTCAGAGGAAAAGAATAGATTCACATGAAAGCTTGGCGCATTTTTTAAAATAATGTTTTGCCTTTCACATCCCAGAGCTCCATAAAAAATATTTTAATTAAATAGTGAATAGATTAAAACATTAATTTCACACATGTTTTAATAAATAACAAGAGGATGGCGTCTCATCTGTATAACTTGTGTTCCTCCTGAGTGGGTTGTCAAATGACTGCATGCTTTTCCCTTTGAATGGGTCCAGTGATGACGCCTTTGACAAAGAAAGGAGAGTGGGTATTATCTCCTGAAAATGTAAGGCTCATAAAAGCCTGCCCCATCCAACCCCCAGATCTATTTAAAAAATTCACAGAATTTCAGAAAAGCATGTAGCTTCAAGGTTAATGTGTAAGATTTACAGAAACTGGAGAAATCACGAACTAAAAAGAAGTATGAACTTCCTGCATGCTTCTAAATTAGAAAGAAGGCTCAAGCCAGTTAATTATAAAAACCCTAATTTAAAAGGCTTTCATATTTGCTTCTTGCCATAACTGGCACTTAATCAGTAATATCTGAGGAGGAATTATAAGTAAGGGGTAATTCTGAGCCAAGTAAGATTATTGTGTACACCCAGGTCAAATGCTAAAATTCCTGTGTGCAGAGTGGGTACTTGGATAGGGAAATAGATGTGAAGACATGAGAATAGAAATAAGAGACAAGATTCAGTCGTATAGAGCATCAGTAGTAGCAAATGATCAGACTGCACAAATCAGTTACAGGAGCCAGTAGCTCAGGGCTGGGGGATGGCTCAGCTGGTCAGGGCTGGCTGTGAAAGTCTGCAGAGCTGGCTTTGAACCCCCAGCACCCATGCAAATGTGGGCAAAGCAGCATGTGCCTGCCCTGAGATGGGGGTAGCTGAACCAGTGAGCTCTAGGTTCAGTGAAAAAACCTGTTTCAAAAAGTAAGTGGGGAACATTAGAGGAAGATGCCCAACCCCTGGCCAGACAATGTTTATATCACCTGCTTGCACACGTTTGCACAGCCATCTGGACGTGCATTTGTCGCACACCTGAAGCAGGAGCTGAGGCAGAGGCCATGGAGGGTTGCCTCCATGGCTTGCTCAGCCTGCTTTCTTATAGAACCCAGGACCACCAGCCCAGGGGTGGCCCCACCGACAATAAGCAGGGCCCTCCCCCACCTGTCACTAACCAATCTCACAGAGGCATTTTCCCGACTGAGGTTCCATCCTCTCAGATGACGGTAGCTTGTGTCAAGTTGGCTCAAGTTGGCATAAAAATAGCCGGCACATCAGGGTATTTTATCACAGAAACAGGAAGAAAAACTAGGACAGAGTTCAAGGCCAGCCAGGGCTCCTTGGGACCGTGACTCAAAATGTCCACAATACAAATAGAAAACTGATATCCCAAATTCTTCATGTTTCAAGTCAGAAAACACCAAGAGCAACTAAGTGGCTTGCCTGAGTGCTCAGGCTGTCCCAGAATGCAAGCTCAGTCAGAAAGAACCAGTTCTGACACGAGTGAGCGCGTTTGTCCTCACTAGTCTTCCTTAAGTTTCCGTGCCTCCACTGTGCCATACCTCATCCATCTTCACTCTCTCGTGCCTTGAGCCCAGTAATGCTAGGTGAACAAAACTGAGCTAAGCTGAAGCTTGCCGACCAGTCTGCTGCTCTTTGAGAGTGGCAGCTTACACCAGTGGTTCTCAAACTGTGGGTCGCGACCCCTGGGGTTGGCCTGCCCTTTCACAGGGGTCTGCTAAGCCCATTGGAAAAGACAGATGTGTATATTATTATTCCTAACAGGAACAACATTGCAGCTATGAAGTAGCAATGAAAACAATTTCATGCTTGGGGGCCAGCACACATGAGGAGCTGTGTTAAGGGGTCCCAGTGTTAGGAAGGTGAGAACCTCTGACCCACATCAACCAGGAGCGCATATGACTTGTCGTGAAAATTATTTTTTGTACATTTGTTTTTCCAGATATAACTGTCCCATTAATGTTATTAAAACCCAATGTAGCTTTACTCCCTGGCCTTCTGATTAGGTTTTATCATGTACCATACTTGGCTCTACATACCAAAATTTAAAACAGATAAATGTGTGAATATTTAGGCTATATGTATTTAAGTTAATTTTTCTTTTTTGTTGTTTCTTTTAAAGTAACATTTTTTTCTTATTCTGAGAGTAATTTGTAGTAATCATAGAAAACAGTAACAAAATGGAAATTACTCAAAATTGTACCATACATTCTAATGTTTTATTTTTAGGGACAGGTTCTCAATTAGCCTCGAATTGGAGCCATAGGTGAGGGTAGCCTTCTGCGTGTTCGGGTCATAGCTATGTACTGCCATGCTGTTTGCACAGTGAGAGCTGAACTTGGCCTCATGCCCCCCAGGCAAGAGCTCTGCCAAAGAAGCCACAGCCTGGCCCTGCTTTTCTCTGGAATTCTTCAGGGGAAGTGCGAGGAGCACAGCGCAGCGCCCACCGCAGGGCGCAGCTTTGAGGAGCACGGCTGACCTCGATGATCTAGCTGGGCGTTTGCTCAGTGAGGTCATTTTGCAGAAGGCACAAGTCAGAGGACACATTATTTGCCCATCACATACGTGAATAAAGGCTCGGTAAGATATGGGAACCGATATCTGTCGGGCAAAAGCGTGTCAAGGGGGAAGTGCCAAGCCCAGCGCTGTCTTTCTAAAGGGCGTTTATGTCATTACTGCGAGGAGCCACGTGGGAGTCACCGCGGGTTTCGTTCCTCTGAGATGACTCTACTGTATTTAGAATCTGATAAAGCCCTTATTAGAATTCATCTCTGTGAGAAGAAAGGAACGGTGGAGTACAGAGGGCTGGAATAATCCATTAATTATGAGAATCCATCTCTGTGAGAAGAAAGGAACGGTGGAGTACAGAGGGCTGGAATAATCCATTAATTGCACCCTCGCCTCGGTTACAGCTAACAAGGACTCGCGTGCTTGCTCTGAACAATGAAGAACACATGAGAGATAAGATCCGGGCGAACGTGCCCTTCAGCAGCACCCCAGAGGCGGTGGCCATGAAAGTCATTAAAGGAAAAATTGATTGAGGTATTTTAGTAAACAAAAGGGCCCGGCGCTTCACCGACAGGAAGCGGGTTGTCGTGGCGCTGCTCGCTCTGCTGAGAAAGTGTTTCTCCAGGCTTCTCTCTTCAGCATCATTCTTTTCCTGTCACTTTTCAGACAAAATTTAAAAAATGAAAAGATTGAAGATTATGGTCCTGTTTCATTTTCTTCAAAAGAAACAGGCTGTTGCATTGTGCTCGGAACAGTTTACTCCTGGCCTTGATGTGAGTGTGAAAGGGAGATGTGAAATTGAGGAGGAGGCCTGGTCTCTAGGAAGCAGGAAGCAAGGGCTGGTGCTGAGAAAATGAACAGGCAGGAAAACCGAGGCGAGGCGAGGCGAAGCGAGGCGAAGTAAATGACCGCGGCGGAGAAGGTGGCCTCCTTGTCATTCCTCTGGCAGTGACTGACCGGGCCCCGCACGGGCGCTGCCCTTCTGATATCTTTATTTTTACATTATTCAGTTTTTATCCTCACACTTGTCTTACCTTTATACTAACTGTAACTCTTATCAAATGGAGCTTTATAGACCTGGAATGTATTTCCATCATGTGGGTTGGGGCTGAACTACAACACTGTTAAACTTTTAATTACGTTAAATGAATTAATTGGTTGATTTTTTTTTTTT
>NW_026596125.1:17036164-17054113 GCF_907164565.1 Psammomys obesus
TGTAAGTTACACTACTGGGGCCATTTCTTTGGCTGTTTTTTCTCCCTGCCATATCTCAATTCTCTTACCTATAAAATGGGAATACTAAGATGTTATAAGAATTAAATAAGCTTATGTACACAGTGTGCTTAGCATAGTATCTCCCATTCAAAACACAACAGCCGTTTTTATTGTGGTCTCTAATAACTTCATAACTCCTGTGTGCCTCCGACAAAGTAGCACCTTAAACCATGACTCATTGTGAATGACTTTGAGCCTTTTCATGGTGTTTTCCAAAATGAGGATTCACATGGGACAGAAAGCAATTTTAACGTAGTTCGGGCCACAGAGACTTTGTTAGAAGGGTACTGGAGAGAAGCGAGAGCCAGGAGCCTCTCCTCCTCCCTGCATTTTGTTAGAAGGGCACTGGATAGAAGCGAGAGCCAGGAGCCTCTCCTCCTCCCTGCATTTTGCAAATGAACTTCCTGCACATAGCTGTGATGGTGGCCATCATAAGTCTCCTGCATCTCTGCTGCTTCTTCAGCTTCAAACTTCAGACCAGAATCCCAGGGATGAACAATTATTAGCTAAGTGCAAGTTGGCACCAGCCCTAGAGAAATCACCTTGAAGAGGGGACTTCAGAATCAGGATGAGTAACTCCACAGGACACACACACGCACGCACGCACACACACACACACACACACACACACACGCACACACACACGCATGCACACAAGCATGCACACACGCATGCATGCACAAGTGCACATAAGCTCACACAATGTCACAAAGTAGGGGCCAGTCAAGCAGAAAACCATACTCTCTGCTGACCTTGCAAGGATGTGGGTCTAGAGAACTCTGCATCTAGAGCCAAGGTGGACCTGAAGACTTCCCCTCAGGCATACAAAACCCCACCTTCTTCTAGCTGAAAAACTGCCATTCTCTTCCTGAGAGGTTTCCATGGAGAGAGTGGGAAGAGTACAGCGCGTGTCATTCTCCCTAGCCCACCTTGACTGTTGCTCTCATCCTGGTCTTCCCACCACGCACACGTCGGTCCTTATCCTCACAGTCCTGAACCGCACGTGAGCGGAGGAATCTGCCTTGACCAGGAGCTGATTTAGTTTATACGCAGATTCCTGCACGAGAAACGGTCAGGCACACCCTCACGGCTCCAGATAGGAGATGAAGAGAGTCCCTCTTTAGCAAACCACAGCTTCCTAGGTGTCCCAGGGCAAATGGAACTCCCCAGTGAGCAAGGGGAGGCCGAAGCGAGGAGCAGCAGCTGCTGTCAGCTGACGCTCACATCTGCACACACCGCTGTGGCAAGGGACGCCGTGGAGTCTGTGTGCTCAGGCTAAGGGTTAAGCCGGAGAGGGGATGCATTGCTGGCTTACCTGAAGCACTTGGCTCCGGAAGGGCTCTGCGTGTTAGAACCCCTCTCCACTGGGAAGCTGGAATATCTGCAAACACATGAAATATCTGTGGGGTGGGACCCAAGCTCAAGCGCACAAAGCTTATTTGAACTTCACGTATGTTTTCTATAGATAGCACAAAAGCGATTTTACGCAGTATTCATGTTGTCTTTGCATTTTAACTGTGGCGTCTCATGAGGCCAGTGACAGAGTCTTCCATGTTTGGGGTCATGCTAGCACTCAAACCACTTCAAGTTTGGGAAATTCCAGATTTCCTGTTGCAAGGCTAGCGGTGCTCGGGTTGCAGCGTCACGTCACTAGCTGACTATTATGGGTTGCTTAGCGTGACCTCTATAATCACGCTGCTTTGGGGGCCCTGGACATTTTCCTTTCTTATTTGGCAAGGATTTGGCTTAGCCAGAAACACCGACTCTTTTACAGTTTGCAAAAGCATTTCCCGCACAGTGTCTACACTGTTTTAATCCTCCACGCCAGTTTAAAGAACAGTTACGCTCTTCTCACGTCACAGGAGCTGAAAACACGGCACAGGAGTCGGCTGGAGAGCTTAGGGTCTGAGCAGCAGGACTTCCGGAAGGCCTGCTCGAGCCAGTTTGGGGAACTGAAATTTTCTCATGCGCCTGAGGGTATTTGGAAGCATGTGGCTCAAAAGTCTGAGGAGAGGACAGGGGGAATGGGACACCATTCTAGGCAGTACCTCAATTCCAGTGGAAACCTGAAACAGACATTGTGTTAGTGATTTAACCCTTCTGAGTCCATTTCACCATCTGAAAAAAAAAAATCACACAGTAATAAAAACAGCTTCATGTCAGGAGATTTAGATATTTTCCTTCGATTACCCTTCCTGTTGCCCTACAACACTGGTGTTGTTCCTCTGCTACAGGGCTCAAGCCAAGAACATTCCTTTCTTTCCTTTTTCCTTTGCTGGGGATTGAACTCTGCACCTTCCATGTTAGGCAAGAAGTATGCCACCAAGCCACAATCGAGCTATCGCCAGAGCCTTTCTCTTCACTCTCTGGCACAATTGCAAGAAGGAGCAGCAATGATACTTAGGAAGTGCTTGGCACACATTCCTGACTTTGAATGAATGGCAGCAGCTTTTACTGACTACACACTCAGCAACGCTGACCAAACTACCAGTAACTGCAGCCACTGATCTGGACAACTGTCACATCGCTATCTGGGCATTTCCAGAGCATGCTTTGCTTAAGGTTTTTCTAGAAAGAATATGGTAATGACTGGACTCAAGTCTTTCTTTAATTGAGATTTATTGACTTCTTAAAAATAAGTGAGTCTCTAGGCAAAGATGAGGCAAATGCAGGGAAAGTGAGCAGAGCCTCTGTGTGTGACGGTGTGTTACAGGCTGTTTAGAAGCTTCCTGTGGGCCTGGAAGATGGCCCAGCAGAAAAAAGTGCAAATGCGTGAGGACTGTGTTCAGAGCTCCAGCAACTGTGTAAATGCTACACAGGGTGTGGCTACAGACCTACCGCCCAGTGCTGGGGACGCAGGAGGGTCACTGTGGTTGTCTGCTCCAGGTTCATTGAGAGATCCTGTCTCAAGGGAGTAAGGTGGAGAGTGCTTGATCCACCAGCACACTTGATGCTCTTCTCCACCACACACATGTGCTCACACTCACACACACAGATGCACACACACAGACATACACACAACCACACCCTGTCATCCTGTGCGATTTAAAGTTGTTTAGGAAGAGGGAACCTCAACTGAGAAAATGCGTACATCAGTTTGGCCTGTGGGCAAGTCTGTGGGCCCTGCCCACCATGGGCCATGTCACCCCTAAGCAAGTAGTTGTGGGTCTTATAAGAAAGCAGGCTGAGCAAGCCAGTCAGCGGCACTTCCTCCTGCTTCTGCTTCAGTTCCTGTTGCCAGGCTCCTGCCCAGACTTCCTTTCATGATGGACTGTGACGTGGAAGTGTGAGCTGAATCACAACCTTTCTCCTTCGAGTTTTTTTAGTCAATGTTCTTTATCACACCAATAGAAACCTAACTAAGACACATCACAAACAAAAAAAAGGCCAAGCCAATGATCTAAGGAAAAGCTTACTGTCTTTGACGTAGTGGCGCACACCTTTAATCTCCACACTTGGGAGACAGAGGCAGGTGGATCTCTGTGAGTTTGAGGCCAACAAAGAGTGAGTTCCAGGACAGCCAGAGATACAGAATGGAGACAAACAAACAAACAAACAAAAAAAAAACCTTCTTTTCCTGTAAGTTAATGTAACTGATACAGCAAATAAACGCTTTGAAGGAAAGAGGGCACTTGCTCTGCCTTGGGCTGCCAACATGAAAAAGAGTTAAAGAGTCCTTAAGAAATATGATCACAGCTAGCAACTGAAAGCCCAGAAGCAGAAGAAAGGGACAGACAGAAAGAGCTTGGGAGGGGTGGATGGAGTATAGTTAGAAATCCGTTAATTTTGGCTTATCCTAGACTGCTGCGGACAGAGTAGGAGCCAAGCTGTGTCTTGGCAGTGTCACCTTGCTTAAACGGGGTAGTTTTGGGTGGATCTATACTGTCTTTGAACACTTCACTTGAATCTCAGGTGTGAGTTGATTGTTTGGTTCTCCTTGGATTCCTAAACAGAGCTTTCACCTTCAGGGCAGTTGACCTTTGGAGGCCAGAGCCATCTACCTCATGTAGGACAAGAAACAGAGGCATGTAGAGTTTCAATTTTTTTTTTCTTGGAAACAAGATGTTTTAACAAAAGAGGAAATTCTTAGACTGGGTAAACCTTCCTTCTAGGAGAGAAAAAGTAATAATCTATGTTTTATGTACTATGCTCTTCACTGGCATGGATGCAGAGGCACTCCCTTCATTTCCATCTACTTTTTTAGTTCTGGAGCGGGTGCTCCCCCTCAGCAGGTAACCCCTGGAACAGCTCTCTAGTCCTGCTCCTGTTTATTCTTTAGTCAACAGAGCAAACTTAGAGATTTGTTTCGGGTCCAGAGAACATGATCACTGTGGAGATTGTGGAGACGAGACTGGCTGTGCTTGAAGCTCCTGGGACATTGCCATCCCCACTGACACAAGGCTGAGGCACACACAACCTGGAGGTGGATTGTCTGAATGTACGGCTGCGCTGGCTGGTTTTAAGTCAACTTGTCAAAAGCTAAAGCCATCTGAATGGAGGGAACTTCAACTGTGAAAATGCTTCCATAGCTCCAGCTATAGGGCGTTTTCTTAAGAAGTGATTGATGGTGGGGGACAGCCATTTGGGTGGTGCCATCCCTGAGCTGGTCTCCTGGGTTCTATATGAAAGCAGGCTGAGCAAGCCATGGGGAGCAAGCCAGTGAGCATCACCCTCCATGGCCTCTGCCTCAGCTCCTGCTCCAGGTTCCTGCCCCATTTGAGTTCCTGCTCTGACTTCCTTCAGTGATGAACAGAAGTGTGGATGTGAAAACTAAATAAGACTTTTCCTCCACAGCTTGCTTTCAGTCATAGCAATAGCAACCCAAACTAGGATAATGTTCTGCCTTGTGGGCCTCAGATTCCCCATCTTCCAAATGAGGCTGGCAGTAGTGCCTTTACAAGGAGCAAATACTTGTCCTGTGAAGGGAAGTAACTGAAGTAGAAAAGCAACGCCTGCCATCCTGAGCTTACATGCTAAAGATGGAAAACAAGTGAAAGGTATTACATCGTGGGTCCACTCCACTAGTTAATCCCTGCAGATAATACCCTATTGGCACCCCCAGATGCGTGTCTTTTAGTTGGTCCAATTAAATTGATAAACCATCCCCCATGGGGCAGGGAAGATACTGTAATTGTAAATAAGTGGCCAATCAAGGCTTCAGTGAAACGTGATAATTGAGCAAAGTCTTTAAGGGTGTAGAGTGAGGTGTGTGGGTGTGTAGGTACAGAGTTAGTGATGGGCCTAAGGCTGGAGCTGACGAAGCCAGCAAGAGAAAGATACATCTGTTAATTCTTTTCACACTCACACCCGGAATCTCTGAAAGGAAAGAGAAGATCCAAAGAAGCCATGAGACACAGGAGCTTCTGTGCTGTATTTTTCAAAAAGGAGGATGTTTTGTGGGTGTGTGACAAAACTGGGGGAAGCAAATCAAAGTCGTGGACAGCAAATACCCATGTAAAATGAATAGAAAGTGGGTTTGTGCAGGCTTGCCTTCACAGGGCAGCTCTCGGGACAAGCGTCTTCTCTCCTGGACACAGGGCAGGCTCCTTCCTTAGGGAACATTTTTGAGCTGTTTTCATGCACAGGGGAGACAAGAGGCCCCTCCTGTGCATGCTGTCCCTCAGATGTCTTCTTTCCAAGTGCCAAGGCGCTCTCATCTGCCTGACCTGTTATGAGTGCCTCTGAGGAGTGGGGTCCTTGTGGACAGAGGGGACTGGGATGTCAAGGAGGAAGAGGGACTACCTGAAGCTAAGGGCTAAGCCTGACCCTGATGTTCACATGTCCCCAGAGCAGTACTGCTCTGAAAGGGTCGTTCAGAGGGGCATGAGAACTCTGTGGTGGGGTTAATGTTGTCATTGCAGGTGAGGGAAGCTATTTTAGGTATCTGATGAGTTTGCCCTGCCCCAATATCCTTTCCCCATCCCTCCTGCCTCCTTTTCTGGGGTAATGCATGAGAAAGACCCACACCAGGTAGCAGTGGCTTGAAACTGATCTTTTCAAACTCGAGAACTACAAGAAGTACTTTATAAATTAATCACTGGGTGGTATTCTGTCATGGCAATAAGAAAAGACTAAGCCACTTGTCACGTATAGGAAGCCAGTGTGACACATGCAGAGCATGTTGGAGTTGGCTCTTATAACTTTCTGAACCCGCTGAAGAGGTCCAGCTTTTATTCTGAAGATACAGAGGATGCAAAGTTGTCTGAGTGGAGGAATGGCCTAATTACTCTGTTTGGAATAAACCAGAGGGACAGAAGAAATGGGAAGAACAGTTAAAAGTAATTTGATTACAGCAACACAGGAGAGCGTTGTACTTACAGGTGGCAACCAAGGTAAGGGGTCCTCAGGGGGCCACGGGTATGTGCAGTTGGTTCCTTTCCATACCCTCGTGCCTAGACATTGAGATTGGCAAATAATAAGAACAGAGCACTCTTACGAAGCTTCATCTCCTTGTCTCTGCAGTGGCAGCAAGAGTTTACCTCCAAAGCTGACTTAGCCCCTTTCTGTCATGATAAGAAATACTTAGTGTAATTGAAGCATGAAGCGCGAAGGCCACGTTCTTAGGACTCTCAGCCTTTGATCAATCAGTATGATTGCATATGATTGCTTCCGAGCCTATGAGGCAGTGCTGTGTGGCAACAAAGAGGGGGCAAAGAGAGAAGAGGACAGGCCTCATCCTCTCCAGACCTCTGCAGGGTGCCTCCAGGTACAGGATTTACCATTGTGCTAAGCTGGGGACAGAGCAGCTAGCACCCTGGCCTTCGGGAGACACTACAGCAGAGGGTTACTGAAGGAATCAAATGCTATAATTTGCATAAAGTACTTAGCACAGTAGCTAAAATGGCAGGCTAAGATGTGGATATATTAATAAATAGGAGATAATTTTGGAAGCGTCTTTGGAGAGATGGTAGAGCGTAAAACTTTGTTCTTCAGCTTGGACACTAAAAATAAACAAAAAGGTTCTGGATTTGTGAGTCACTTTTAACTTCCCTTTCGTGCTTTCTCCCAGTGTTTGAAATTTCTCAATAATGAGTCTGTGGGATGAAGGCAGAAATGAGAGGACAAGGTCACTTGGATCTCAGTTTTCAGACAGCATCGGATCTGGAAGGCTTTCTTCTGCTCTTTGGAGTGTTCTATTTCTCGACTCTTTGAATGTGGGTGTGATCCTGATCTCCTCCCCCACCTTCTCTCTTTAGTTAAGTGTAAAGTGAGCTTTTGAAGTGGATATAAAGCAAGAACAACAGCTTCCCTCTCTTAGGAGCCTCTTATTCCTTCAGAAGAACAGGCTGTTCTGTTTAAGGGCTGAGTCCCTCGAGCTGCAGCCATTCATCATGATAACTGTATTTGATCTCTCTGAAGTCAAAAGATTTCACTAAGGAAATGGGGCTCTTTGTTGGAATTTATTGAATACCCAAAGAGGGGCTTTAAGGTGTCTTAAATGAGGATACCAAAAGGTGAGGCGATAGGTGTGGTTGGATACAGGGGAGAGGGCAGAAGTCACCAAGGAAGTGGCCCGCCAAACCTCACCTTAAGACCATCTCAATACCACAAAAGGCATCTGAAAGACTCTACCTAGCAGTGTTTCAAAGCAGACACTAAGACTCATAACCAAACCCTTGGCAGAGTGCAGGGAATCACATGAAAGAAGGGAAGTTAGTATGATATGGAAAGGATAGGAGCTCTACAAGGACCAAACATATCTGGGCACAGGGTCTTTTCTGAGACTGACACTCAACCAAGGACCATCTATGGATATAACCTAGAACTTCTGCTCGGATGTGGCCCATGGTAGCTCAGTAACCAAGTAGTTTTCCAAAGTAAGGGGAACACGGACTATTTCTAACAGGATCTCAAGGGCAGGCTGTTTGACACCCCCCCCCCCCGGGAGGAGCAGTCTGTTAGGCCACAGAGGAGGACTTTGCAGCCAGCTCTGAAGATACCTGATAAAACAGGGTCAGATGAAAGGGGAGGAGGTCCTCCCCTATCAGTGGACTTGGAAAGGGGCAGGGAGGAGACCAGGGAGGGAGTGTGGGGTTGGGGAGGGAATGAGGGAGCGGGATACAGCTGGGACACAGAGTTAACAAAATGTAACTAAAAAGAAAAAAAAAAAAAAAAAAGAGTGCTGGCCCTGAGCAAGCCCTCAGCTTCAAGTGCTCCCTGGGCCAAGAAAGACCCCCTCCCCCCAGCTGATGTCCAGCTGTCACTCAAAGATTTCCTGCCATACAGTTGAGACTTCTGGGAAACAAAATGCAGCAGGAAAAAGGATTTGATTTCTGGTCCTCATGCAAGATGTGTTAAATCGGAATCTCATCCATGGAATTCTGAGACATTGTTCGCATTTCCTACACCCCTAAATTTTCTGGAAGTTTCTTCTGTGCCGCCAGAGTCGAGAGTCACGCTGATGGTGAACGAACAAGGAGAAGCCCTGACAGAGAGAAGCCGCTTCTCCCGGGGTCTGGGAAGCAGAGAACACAAATGTGCACAGCGACAGCAGTGATTGCCACAGTGCAATTAGTGCTAATCTCACCCACGGAGCTATGAACGTGTTAGATATTTGTCTTAGTTAGCGTTTCTAGTGCTGTGAAGAGACACCCAGACCACAGCAGCCCTCACAAAGGGGACATTTCACTGGGGCCCACAGTTCTGAGGTTCAGTCCATTGTCGTCATGGCAGGACACCGGTAGTGTACAGGCAGTCACAGGGCTTGAGGGTAGCTAGCTGCCAGTTCTACGTTCAGGCCCACAGGCAGCAGGAGCAGAGAGACCCTGGGCCTGGCTCAAGGGACCACCCCAGGGACACATTTCCTCCAACAGGGCCACACCCACTCCAACACATCCACCTCCTAAATGTGCCGTTCCCTCTGAGCTTGTGGAGACCATTTCCATGCACATCACCGAAACAGTTTAACACTCAATAGCCCGGTGTGTTATCATCAAATGCACCCATGTATAAATGAGCAGCCCCAGGCACAAGTATTTACATTATTTTCCAAACACAGAGATGCTGTGGCTGAGAATCAGCGTTCTCCACCCGAACACTGAGCTCCTCCGGCCGTGTAGCGACAGAGCCCGGGACAGTTGTGGGCAGTCGGCATTTCATCTCTGTCAATTGAGACAGCCATAGTCCAGCAACTTCTCCCTAAAAAGCAAAGTAAGGCTGATCAAAGTGATATAAGCTATCTCTTTTTATGTTTGCTTGTTTTTATTATTTAGAGTCTGTGCCACATTGTGCATGTGGAGGTCAGAGGTCAGCTTGTGGGCGTCTGTTCTCTCTTTCTGTGATCGGGGATCAACCTTAGGTCAACAGGCTCGGTGGTGAGTGCTTTTACCCACCGAGCCACCTTGTCAGCTCCCCATCTCTCGTTTAAGGTATCACGGGGACTCACCAATAAGCTGTGATTTCTTTGGAAATGTAACTTGTGAAATAAACCCATGGCCTGAGTTAGTTTCGTAAATTTTCCATAATTGCTCATCAGTCAGTATGTGATGTAAGATAAATAAGATCTCCACCCCCTGCCACAGTCTTTCTTCTTGTGACAAATTATTCTTGGCGATGCAATCAGCCAGTTGGGTTACTGGGACAGATGGGAAATGTTTCTTCCAAAATTTCAAAACTGAAATGATTCCTATTTAGTCTGGTGATAAATGTCAATTAAAATAGTTCTCCCTCCATAGCAAAAAATTAGTTTAAAAAATATCAATTCTGATTGCCAAGAGCAATTTGTTTCTGCAGTAAAACAAGCAAAATAAACCAAATTTCCCCAAACTAGGAACAGACTGTTTTCAGAGGGAAGGTCACATCTGGGGATTTTTACAAAGTCTTTGTAAAAGTTCCAGTGACCTATGCTTCAGCATAACAAATGGTTCTTGTCCATGAAGACAAGTCATGACACAGCTCCAACATGGCTGTGTTGACAAAGACAGAAAGATCTTTGAAACCATCTCACAGCTGGACGTGAACACTGTTTGTAAACTATGCCTCATGACTATCACAACAGGAGTGGCTAACAAGTGGCAGGGTGACTGGACAGCAAAGCAAACAATCCTCTGATGGACACTGTGTGTTCAGTCCTCTCTGCAAGATAGACCTGCGCTTGGTTTGGTGCCTGCCCCTGAGGCCGGCACTCAGCACAGCAAAGTGAGGGGAGAGGACAAAGAGTTCAAGGCCGGCAAAACAGTGACTTACCTTGAATTTAAAGACTTAGTTATATATTAGGCATTCTCTTTAAAGCTTTAAAAAAGTGTGTGTGTTTGTGTGTGCATGTGTCTGCCTGTTTCTGATTGCCGAGAGACCAGAAGTGGAGGCCAAGGGTATCCCTTGGAGATTCAGTTACAAATCAAACCCACGTCTGGAAGAGCAGGAAGTACTCATAGTGGTGCAGCCTTTTCTCCAGCTCTTTACTACAAGCCATCTCTTGGTGTCTTTAACTGTGCTGTCGGAAGACAGGACTATAAATAGCATTTGAAAAGACCTTGGAGTGACTGAGTACCTGCTTGCGTAACAGTCAGTGAACTGAAACAGTCTTTCTAATCTCAGCCCACTCAACATTTCTTATTCTGGGTTATACAGAGCAGATCACTCTATCTCTGAATATATGTACAATAGTTTAATCCTTAATAGCACCATGATAGTCATCATTAATATACATCTATTACACACACACACGTGTTCATGTGAATCCATGTGTGTCTGCATGCAAGCAGAGCCCAAGGCTCAGCCTCAGGTATGGCTTCCTGGGTGATATCCACCTTGTATTTTGAAACAGTGTGTCTCAGTGACCTGGAAGTCACCAGATTGGTTATACTGAGTCTTTAGCTGGCTAGACAATGAGAAAACAGATGGATGAGGGCTGGTAGAAGATTGAGCCTGCTAATCATAAATCATAAAAAAATATGTGGGTATTTTGAACATAAAATCAAGTCCCATTTTAAAATGTCTTGGTTATTTCCCAAGAGAAGCTAGAAATGATGGTCAAGATCTGGATGTGTCCTGATCATCAGCTCGAGCAAGATCTCCACCCTGGGAGCACGTGTGACAAATGCTGTGAGTGTGCCTGGCGGGATCAGGGGACCCTGCCTTTCCTCTGCCAACGCGGTACTCTGTGGCACTCAGTGGAAGAGGTTCCCCAAGTGGCACTTAAAAGACGCCTGACGCCTGCACCTCATGTGTGTGAGCAGCTAAGAGTGCCCTGTCAACAGGGGGCACAGCAGCACATCCGTGCTGCCTGCACCTGAGACTAACTCACCCGACCTGTGCCTGTTCTGTTCTCCGCTGCTTTTCTTCTGGGACACTGGAACAGAGTCCAGGTCAGCCTTCTGTTGGTAACACACCTTCCCTTCCCATGTCTGTCCCAGTGTGTCTCTAACAGGGGTTATTGACGTGTTAAGAAGAAAGAAATGCGTATTGACTGTCTACTGATTGGGGTTAATACTGGCCCAGGAATGAAGAGCGACCTGCAGCCACACTTCCCTTGAGGGAGCCTGGGTGAGGTAGACCTAGGGTTAGAGACTAAAGGAGAACAGGAAATCAAACTGCTGCCTGGGTGTCAGCTGAGTTTGTCCTGGACTTCACCGAGGAGCACACTGACAAGCTGGACAGCACACAGAGCTTCGAAACTGGCTCAGAGGATGGACAGGGTCGGAGAGGGAACTCTCTCTCCCACACACAGACTCAAACCCTATAGTCACCGCACAGAAAACGAGATTTCAACAAATGATGAGGAGCAATGGAAAGAGCACAGGCCTCTTTCTTCTCATTTTCTGGCCTTCTTTCTGCTCCTGTAATAAAATATTCTGACCAAAAGCAACATGGGGAGAGGGCTGTTTAAGCTAGCAGTCCCGGGTACAATCCGCCGTAGCCTGACCAGACGTAGCAGTAGCACACCCGCAGGAGAAAGCAAAGAGAAACACACCCACGCTGCCTGCTTCTTCTTGCTTATGCTCAGCTCTCTTTCTTTGCTCTCCTGTAGTTCATGGGATTGACATGAAATGGTGCCAGTCACATGCAGGGCGGGCCCTCTCACCTCAGTTAACATTCAAGACAACCTCTCAGAGATTTGCCCCTTGCCAGCCTCGTCCGGTGGTTCCTTACCGGGGTTCCATTCTATGCTGGGTCAGGTTGGCACTAACAAAGCAGCACACTGGCCTTCTCAGCGTGCTGGGCCCAGCCCACGAGGCCCGCACTGCTAAGCTCTGCCTTTCACTGCCTCTCTGCTCCTGTCTGCTGCTTTGCGGTGCTTCCCAAAGTCCCGCAGTCTGCCCAGATGTCAGGTTTCCCGCTACCCTTTGCTCCTTCAAAGGTTAAATGTGAGCGTGTTACTTCAGTGTCTTAGCACTCCGTGTGCCTGAAGCTGCATTCACACGTACATTGTTTGTGTGTGTCATAAGACCTGTTGCCACTGTTAACAATTCCAGAGCTCTGTCTGCCTAGGTTTTAGATGTATAGACTCGTGTGGACGGAATTATAATTATATACCTATAGATATTTTGAGGTGATCTGATTTTTAAAAAGGTTACATGTCTACTTCCCTTTGATATATGAAAAGCTATCATTATGCAGCTGTTAAAAGGTCTGGGATGGATCGTACATATTTTCAGGTTCGATCATGTTTTATAAAGGTCTGCCCTGAGCCCCCGCCTTGCCCAGTACTGGCTACTCTTCCCTTCACCCCGACCCACTTCTCTGCTCTTTTCCTTGTTCATTCTTCACTGTGCTGATCTTTGAGTTCACCCATATCCAAAAGGTAAACTGAGGCTCACAAAGACATCTGCCTCCTCTCACCCAGCTCTGGGCCACAAGTGTTCCCTCACCAGTGGGCTCTACTCAGTCCTGTCCATCCAGGGATTCCCACCTTGGCTGTCTTGTTCTGCACCTACAATGTTTGCCGGGGCTCTCTATTGCTATGTAATCAGGCCAAGAGATTTCACATATCACACGTAAGAGACAATACTGGATCTATGACTGATGATTACAGGACTGCCACATTAATCCTATGGCTGTTGAAGCAGTTATGTCATATACTGGGTCTATTGGGAGAGTCTCCTCCGCCTTGTGGGCCGAGACTGGGGATGCTGGCCCGCCGGGTCTCGATCCTGCCTTCTTTCCAGGCTCGCCTTTTCACTGGCTGAAATGGCCCACTGGCCCACCACCACTCTGACACTCCTTAGCAGACACTTGTCAGCGTCTGCTAAGTGTTCTGGGTCCATCACTGGGGCGGCTCTTCTGTCCAGCGTACAGCCCAGGCTTCCTCCCCTTTCCTCTCTGCTCCTGCGGAAAACAGCCGTTTGCTGTCCTCCATTATGCAGGGAGACAGCGCTTCTGCACAGACATTATCCAGGTGGACACCACATGCTGCTTAACGTTGCCCAGAAGTGGTTTGAGAAGGAGGAGTCTGATTCCCTTGCTCCAGACGGAAGTGCATTTTTATCTCAAGGTGTCCTCCAAATTCCTCTCCTGGGTCGGGCTGCCCCCCGACTCTGTGACAGGAAGAAACGAAAACAACAAAACATCCAGAAGTAAAAGTGCCTTTGAACATCTAAAAGGTAAAGTAGTTCATAATACAAAATGCTTCCAGTCGGGACACCTAAGAAGCGTGTCCACGGGAGGGCTCTCGCCTATGTCCCCAGTCAGTAACTCAGCGCCGCAGCTTTCACAGGCTCCCTTAGCTGGTTTCTGTCAGATGCTGAAAGCACCAACTTGATGGTATTTTGTTATGTTTTTGTTGTTTATCTTTATCTGCGACTTGCACTCCTTCAAGACCAAAAGCAAGACTGGCCATGTTTTGTCTGGGTCATGCAAAGTACAAAAAGTTCACCTCTTGTTTTCTATAGGATTTGCCCGAGAATTTACAAAACCTCATATTCTAACACTATGAACCCAGCTAACGTTAGTTTATTATATGTGTGTGTGTGTGTGTGTGTGTGTGTGCATAAAAGAGTTGTATTCAACTCTTTTAATAAAATGGTAAAATTGTTTATGTTACTATCTCAGTATTAATAAAAAATAAAATAAAGGGGAACCAGTAAGTAGAAAAAAAAAGAAAGAAAGAAAGAAAGCCTTTCATCCCAGCATGTAGGAGGCAGAGACAGGTGGATCTCTGTGAGCTCAAGGCCAGCCTGGCCTACATAGTGAGTTATAGGACCAACAGAGCTACACAGAAGGTGTAAGAATAGAAATATTTTTGGTAAAGACTGATTGTATATGCAGATGAAGATGGCTGGATGTGTTTTCCAGAATGGGAAAGGAAACAAGAAATTCTAAGCAAACAACAAAAGTTATGAATATGCTATATGAGGCGTGAGGAAGTTGAGACGTAGACGCTAAGCAAGATTTACTTAGAAGTATTTGGGCTTTGTCTAAGCTTCATCCAGACATGACACAATAGCTAATAGTCCCAGATTAGCATAACTGACCTTCTAGGAGTCCCTTAACCATACTTGGATGCATAAACTAATATGGACAGAGAACTTAAAAGGGAAAATATTTTGCCTCTTGCCCTCCAAGGTCTGCTTGGTGCCAGGGAATTGTGGGAATTTTCTCAGAATGTCCTGTGTTCCTGGTGAGTCACCTGTCCTTCTGTTTACAGAGCCCATGGAGATCCCACCAGGCGACTCTAACTAGTGGTCATTCTATAAAGGGAAAGGTCAACACAAGAGGAAAAAATTTCCTTCGCGCTTCCAAGAGAAGCCATGGTCAAGGAAAACCTTTTCCTTATCCTCGCATGGATGGAACAACTGATAGAGGAAATTCCAGAAGAGGCAAGAGGTGCTGTCACACTGAAGCCTGGACCCTCTGCTGTCCTTGGTGGGAAAGTATAGCCAAAGTCAAAATAAACTAAAGTGTGAGTGACTGACACGCTTTGTGGGGTGACCACAGCTCTCAGTTATAACAAATTACAGGCCTCTCAGCCTTGTCCTAATAGCACTGTTTGTATATTCTTGCTAGTTCTGTTTATTTCTTTTGCTTTGAAAGGTCTACAACATCAGATCGAGATCACAGAAAATGTCACCACCTTGCTAGGAAACAGCACTGAAAACGAGTCTCTGAAGTCGCACAGTGAATGAGCTGGATCCATTATACTCCAGGGCAGCAGTCCTCAACTGCTGGATTGTCTGTCCTTGTTTACAAGATGGACCCGGACAATCTCTCTCGGGGACAGATCCGCTGATCACCCGCCTGTGTCCCCAGTGCTAGCTGAAGCCGTCAGATGGCCTTGATGACCATTCCCTCGATGATTTGAGGGTCTCAGCTTGTCAGGGAAGGAGGTTAGGCCGCTATCTGTATATCGCCAGGTCGGAGAGCACCTCCTTCACACAATCTCCCACCTTACACAATCTTCTTCACAAAATCGATGCTGGGTAGTGGGAAGACATGAGCAGCACCGTGGAGACCATTCAGAAAGGTCCTCCACAGCACACTCCTCCAGACTGCCCAGGAAACCCCCTGGGTGAGGACACCAACTTCACCCAGCTGGAAAGAGCAACACGGAACACCACTGTGTCCCCTTTGCCACCTGTCTACAGAAACAGAGGTCAGGAGTGTTCTCTACGGCCATGACGTTTTGAAAAAGTCTTCCATTTTTGTGCAATGGTGGCAGTTTTCCAATCCCACAGGGATCAGTATCCCAGAACTAAGCCCAGATTCCCGCCCCACATCGCCCCTGCAGGCTCCCCACCATGTCGGCCATAGGAGAAAGAGCCTGATTCCTGCCAGTCTTCACCTCGGTACTTCCCTGGCCATGGCTGGCCATGCGAGATGTCCTCACCCGCCTGGCATTCTTTCAGTCACTCTTTGTTTTCTTCAAGCAAAGTCTAAGCTTGGTCAAAAGACCAAACCAAACCAAAACTTCTCTTCAGCCCAGGTTTTAGATATAACTACACTGGGTTGTAAGCAGACATAGGCTCTATTTTACAAAGATTTCCCCTCCAGCCCCTCCTGCACCATCTCGTAGCAGACAGACAGAGAGACAGGCAGGCAGGCAGACAGACAAGAAGAGAACTAATTTAAGCAAGGTGAGATAAAATAGCTAGTCAGTGTAGCTAGGAAGAACGCAGAGGTGACTTTCTAGGACATTTTGTTTTCGAGGAAAACATAGAAAGCTGATAACCATAAAATAACTAATGTTAAAGAGGAATAGTTAGATGTTTTATTTATGTTTTTTAATTATAAAGGAATGAAATGAAGTTGAAAAGATACAAAGGCAGAAAAATTTAAAACAAATAAAATTATGTTTTTTTTAAACATAGCAATTAATTTTAGAAATGTAATAATGGAATTATTGCTACAGACGTTTAAGAGGATCCAGAGAGACTGGGCATTTGTGTGAATGAGGATACCTTTTGCAGAAAAAGGATTAGAATAGAAACAATAAGCTCTGGAATGTCCCGTGGCTTTGAGAAAAACACTGATCACATAAACAAAGGGGAATGTGCTCATTTTCTTAGACGAGATTGCCAGCCTGGGGGGCTGCCTGGCACCCAGGAGCCTTCTGAGGAATATGGGAGCTTGGCCCCAGCTTCCTTCGTGATTTCTCTTGAGTCATTTCACCCTGAAAGGCCGTCGTGCCAAGACAGGATCACTGCTTTGCTGTTTATTCATACATATTTTCGGTGTCTGGCTAGCTCTGAATGCCCATATTTTTTCTCCTTTAATGAGGCTGATTAATTTTTCTTATTTTGAGTGATCATTTCCAGTTTCAGCCTTTCCAATCTTTCTCTAATAAATATTTCTTTTTGACTAGTCTACATGTGTAAAAGAAGACTGGGTGAGCCAAGAGCCTGTCGGTTGGAGTGTTATTATTTATGCAGAGCCGTGATGCCCAGTCTTCATGACTGACATTTCCTAAAGCACCCTCCTCGCTGTTAAAACCAGGGCTGTTGCTGGCGCTAGCTGCAGGCCCGGGGTCTGGGGAGGATGTTTTCAGGTGAGGACTAACCCTTTCGTTTTAATTCTCTTCCAGATTCATTCATTCTATGGTCAGAGATGGCAGAATTACTGACAGGTCCCATCTTCACTCAGGGAAAGCAAGCAGCTTCCTAGCCTTGAGGTACACATCAACTGTGTCTAAAATTCAAGACTGCTTGTGCTCATTCTGTGTTTTAGTCTCCTTTAAAGAACATAAGCTTTCTTTACACGGTGATGCTACGAATACACAACCCAGGAAAGGTTGTCAGGGGGTTTTCAGATTCGTGCCCCCTCCTTGTTTGGAGACAAAGCCTGTCTGAGTTACATGTGTGCTGTGTGTTTGCTGGAAGGGGCGAGAGCTGTCAGCAGGGCTTAGGAGCGATGCGTCTCCATATTTTCTTGCATTCCTCATCAGAAATCCTCCCAGGAATGGGTGGTTTATCCTGTGCCATTCAGGACTGTAACAAAGTAAATGCTAACCCTTCAAAACCATTTGAAATGCGCAAACCCTTCAAGAAAAGAACACAGTTGCGAGCAGGAGTCCGGAGTTGTAATAGTATCGCCGGGCAGCACATCTCCGAGGTTCCTTGGTGCCAGAAGTTCACAGCCCTCACTGTGCTCAGTGCCTCACCGGCCATAAAGCGACAGGCTGCGAACCTCGGCTCTCGAGGTGGGTCTGGCTCGCCCGCGTCACGTGGCCCAGCTGGACCCTGGGGCCTCATTCTAAGGAACCACACCACTGGACTAGGGCTTTTATTTAGATAATTCTGATGCTGTGGCCAACAGCCTTCAGTACTGTTTGTGTCACACCCGGGGGCACCGAGATGGAGGAGACATGTTTGGTTGTGGACAGACACGGGGCTGCCGGCTCGTGGGCCCGGTCTCTGCGTCATACTCGGCTACGTCTATAAGTGAAAGGGCTGTGTCCAGTGTTAAACAAAAACTCCCAAAGCGACTGCTATCAGTGAGTCAGATAAATTCCACACG
>NW_026596125.1:17064113-17075404 GCF_907164565.1 Psammomys obesus
GAGCCGGGAGCGCGGGCCCGCGCGGGGGCTCGTTGGCCGGCCGCCCCGGTGCCGTGCGGGGCTCGGGCGGCGCGCGGCGGGGGCGCCTCCTCCTGGCCGCCGCTGGCCGCCCACCGCTGGCTGCTGAGCTACGGCTTCCTCTACCTGGCGCTCTACGCCCAGGTGTCCCAGTCCAAGCCCTGCGAGAGGACCGGCTCCTGCTTTTCGGGTCGCTGTGTCAACTCCACCTGCCTGTGCGACCCGGGCTGGGTCGGGGACCAGTGCCAGCACTGCCAGGGCAGGTTCAAGTAAGTGCCCCCGCGGGACCCCGGCCCCAGCCCTGCCCCGCCCCGCGCCGCCCTCGGGGTGTCCCGGGGACCCGCAGCCGGCGCCCAGCCCGGGCTGGCTCGCTGCTTTCCGCACGTCCTCGCGGCGAGCTATCCTCCGCGCCGAAGGCAGCCTCCCAGCTAAACTCCACCGATCAGGACAGTAACTGAGTCTCTCAGAGGAGGGAATAGCTCGGCCACGAACACTGGGAAGTCGGAGGTGTCAAGGTTAGCCTAGTGGCCCAGCGCCTTCGCTGTGCCAGCCGCAGAGTCCCAGAGCACGCTGCACATTTCAGGCGTCATGGGGTTGTCAAAGGGTTAACCGGGGCGTGCTACCTTCCCTACCTCGTCGGAAGCGGTCTGTCCTCTCGTTCAGTCCCCAAGTCTGGAGCTGATCTGGAGCTCTGTGCCTCCTACTCAGAAAGAGAGAAACCCGGGCAGCGAAGGGAAGTTAACAAGGCTGCACAGAAACTGCCGGGGCGCGATTCCAAACCCGCTGCCCCCCAGAACATGCGCTTTTAGCGGTGTTTGTTAGGACAGTTTTGGGGTTGTCTGGGGACGTCGGTTTGGCTTTCCTGCTGAAGATGGCAAGGAGTGTGCATCTCCAGGGTAAAGGCACTTCTCCCTATTATTGGCTGATTTTAGATTTCCGCCCGCTATAAAAAGAAGTGGGTGGCTGGGGAGGGCCCAGAAGCGCCGTCCTCTGAGGGCCCGCAGGTAAAAGCAGTCACTAGGAAGCTTGCCCTGGACGCTTAAGGTGAAGTTTGCTGGCTGACTGGCTGTGAAATTGTAGCATGCCGATGGCTTGTATCTGCTGTGAAGATGGTAGCAGAGTCTAGGTGCAGTATCTCTGGCTTTGAGGCAGAGGCAAGATTACGGCTCTCATTAGGACTATATTTCAGGAGAGTTTGCTTGGAGGTTTAATTGCAGCACGATTTTGTTTATTCTCTTTGCCGCATTTTTACTGTTGCTGGCAAGAACAATGCCCCTTATTCAATGAAAAAGAAATGTTTGTTTTTAAATGACACTTTCAAATTTTAAGTGGATTTAACTATTTAGTTTGTTGTTTTAGAGGGAAATCTTAGGTGAAATTTGTTTGGAGCAGTAAATGTTTCCAGGATTAAGTTTCAGAAATGAATTTAAAATAATTTGAGAGAGGTAACAATTAAAAGTTTAAGATGTTTTCTAATGAGAAGAGATAAATTGTGCCTCACAGTAGCCTATCCCCTTTGGCCGTGGTAGTACCGGCCAGCCCTTTACCTGTTCACAGAGCATCTTGAATATATATGCTGGGAGCAACCTTCTCCAGAATCCGGAGATCATTTCGTCCACGTGTAACTAGTGGGTCTTGGCTTTAGTGGTGGCGAATCTGCTCCATTTATCTATGGAGGATACAGGGTTGCGGTTCTGAGCTGATGAATCCAGTGCTGCCTATATAGCAGGGATACTGGGGAACAGCTAGGTCAGCAGTCTCTGACTGCCCGCAGGCGCTGTCCCACTTAGGAAGAGAAGCCACACAGAGAAAGTTCAAAGTAGACCAACACCACCGAGAGATGTCCATGGGCAGGTGGACGTTAGTGTGTTAGTGTGGATGCAGCGAGGTGTGTGAACTTAGTACTCAGGGTACATCCTGGGGGAGCTGCCATTCCTCGACTCTTGATGCGTGCCACTCCACTTCTCTATGAAATGAAAGTCATCAGGGCGAACATCAGTACAGATCTGTGTTTTCTCATGCAAAGTCTTCGGGGCAAAGAAGGTGTATTTAATGTTAGAGAATACAGCCATTTAGAAAAAAAAAGAATTTCTCTTGGTAAAGCACATTGTGAGCTGTGAAAGGTGTATTTGAAGATGTGTTTTCCAGCATTTGAAGTAAGAACACTGGAAGAGACCTGCACTTGGCAGTCTCCTTTCAGCAATTGTCACAGAAGTCTTTACAGAATGATGGCAGCCTCACCATAGTCATGAGAAGTGGTCGATTAATCTTGGTAAGCGGCTGTCAAAATTAAGGTATGTTACCTTAGGCTTTCTCTGTGTTAGGTGTTTCAGCTAGGGAACGAAGTGTTCTTCCAACGCCCTTTTAGATTTGAATATTGGGCCCTGAGGGAAGAAACGCAGATGCCAACGTGGCCTAAGAAGCCACACCTGAGACCTCTTGGCATCCGTTCTAATTCTGTTGTTTGCTTCCACTTGAGAAGAATAAAACATTCACAATTATAAGACATTCCGACAATTGTAAACAAAAATAACCCTCCCTCATTTTCGCTAACTCGAGACTAAAGGTTTAAAGTGAGGCCCCGAAGCCCCCATGCCAGTGTCAGACCCTCGCTGAAGCTCATTTCACCAGCGTCGTGTGACCTTCGGCTGCAGAACGTCCAGGTAGACTCTGCCTGTACAGATGATGAATGACATTTTATTAGACGCTGGTTAACAGTTTTGTAGACAGTTAGACAGTTTTGCTACTGTAGCCTTGGACCTTACCACTCTAGCGTCTGTAGGTCTGAGGTCGGAAGATCTTACTACATGTGAATTATTTGTAAATATAGAACTATACGTACTTATGTACTGGTTTTTAAAACATAATTAATCTTTATTCTATATGTAATTTTTAGATCTTCAGCGTAGTCAAATTTGGATTCTGAATGTCACATATTTATAATAGAATTATAATTTTATTAACTATAAAATGAACATACACTGTCCGGAAGTAGGATAATAGGATGTTTTCCATCAACCAAAGAGGCAGGATTAGAACTCGTCATTATTTTTTTCTAAGTTCCTTTTTTTTTTTTTTTTTGAGATAGGATCTCTCTACACACCCCTGGAGCTCACTATATAGACCAGGCTGGCCTGGAACTTACAGAGATCCTCCTGTATGTGTCTTGCAGAATTAAAGGTGTGTGCCACCATGCCAGGCTTAAGGTATTCTTTAAATGATATATTTATATGGACTCTTTATTGTTAATTATAGGCAACCTTTGAGTAATGTGTAAAGCTGAATGTTCTCTGTATGTCTTCATCTTTTAAGTAAAATTATAAGAGATAATTTATATCATTAAGATATGCAGTCACATTGTAGGAATTTAAGACAATCTAAATGGACTGTTCAGTCTAAATTCATGAAGCAGGTTTCCTTCTGTTTATTTCCATTACTTGGCTTCTTAAATAAAATAGGTTTACCCCAGCGCTTGTTTGTAAGTTTCTGGAGAATTCCTTTTGGCCTCAGGCTCTTTTACTCAGCCCTCCTTGCTCAGTGCTCTTTCCTGTGCCGTCTTGGCTTGGGTAATTACTGGGAGCCTTCTGGTCTCAGCCTAGCTACGGTGTTCCAAAGGAGGCTTCTCACTCCCCGGCCTTACCTTGCTATGGACTGCTGTAGCACTGCTGGCCTCCTGAGTGCTGTCAAGCAAAGGACCAGTTAGTTATTTTCCTTTAGGTCGGCTCACCAGAAACTATAACTTTACCTTGTTGATTTTTCTTCCTTCTGGTCTCATGCAATGAACCCAAGGCCTTACGCATGCTCTGCGAGTGCTGTGCTGAGCTGAAATTTAAAATGTATTTTATTTTTTTGTGTGCTTACATGTATGCATCTGTGCATATTTGTGTGTGTGTGTGTGTGGTATGTGTGAACTGTATATGTGCACATATGCATGTGTGTGTGAATGCATGTGTGCATGTATATGTGGTATTTGTGTACTGTGTGTGTGCATGTGTGTGTATGTGGTGTGTGTGTGTGCATGCATATATGTGTACACATGCATGTGTGAGCCAGGCAGTCCGGAAGAGGGCCCCAGAGCCCCCGGAGCTGGAGTTGCACATGGTGGTGAACTAGCTAACAGGGTATTGGGAGCTGAACTTAGTTCCTCTGCAAGAGCTCCTCCGTTTCTCTTGCCCCTGAGCTATAATTTTTAAAGCACCATTTATTTAAAGTTTAGAATTCGGGAAGTTTTGTCTTCTGTATCTATCTCTGAAATGATCACAGTAATAAGGACCATAAAAACAGCAATCACACCCAAAAGTTTTTATTACTGCCCTTCCCCCCTTGCCCTTCCTCACCCTCAGAACCACTCATCTGTGTCCTCTCAGCACATTTTTGTTGGTGCTTTAGAGTTTTTATATGTGGAATGAATCATGTATTACATTCTTTCTTTATGTCTTCTTTCACCATGTATCATTTTGAGAATCATTCTGTTCCTTTTATTCCTGAATAGTTTCGGATTTGTGGACACTCTCCATTTTGCTTTTCCTTTTGTCCTCTGATGGGCTCTTGAGTTGTTTCCTGTTTTTGACTACCCCTTATAGAAATGACTGAACTTTCCTGGAGATGTCTTTATGTGGACATAGACCTCCATGCCTTTAGGAGAAATACCACATAGTGCAAGTCTGGATTATATGCTAAATATATGTTTAATTGTTTTTATATTAAAGAAATTTTATTTTATTATTTTGTTTCTCCAGCCTACCTGTTTAATCTAAATATAAGAGATTAATATTGCAGAGTAATTGTAATCATGTAACTTCCCAAGCAGCATGAAATGTTCTAGTTAATTCACATCCTCAATTGTCTAGTTAAATTGTAACAATTGATGAGTGATATGTCTTTGGTCCTTTTTTAAACATTCATTTAGTGTTTGTGTGTGTGTGTGTGTGTGTGTGTGTGTGTGTGTGTGCATTCATGTGACATGCCATGTGACTTGTGGAGAGGTAAGGAGACAGACAACTTTGGGAGTTAGGTCTACTGAGGGGGGTCCTGGATTGGAGCTCAGGTTGTCAGAATTGGTGGGTGCCCTTTCCCTGCTGAGCCATCTCATTGGCCCTCACTGGCCTTTAATTTGTGTTCCCCTAATGAGCAATCATATTGAAAACTTGCTACTTATTTATCTTCTCTATCAAGGAAACTTTCAAATCTGCATATTCAAATTTCCCCTTAATTTTGATTTTTTTTAAATGAATTCTTTCATTTATTGGATAGTTCTTTATCATTTGGAAGTATTTTCTTCCAGGTTGCGGCTATTTTTTATCTTCTTTATTTTTAATTTGTGTATAAGTGTTTCTGTGTGTGGGTCTGCGAATGCCCAAGAAGGGACGAAGCTTCGTATTTCCCTGGAGCTAGAGTTACAGGCTTTACTGAGCTGCCCATCACGCTGGGAACTGAATTCAAGTCTTCTGCCAGAGCAGTGATGCTAACCACTGGCCAGCTCTCCAGACTCCGGGGCTCTTCTCTTAATCTTTCTCGTCAAATAGCAAGGGCTCTCACTTGCACTGGTTTTGGTGTTCCAGTAATGCTAACCTCATAAAATGGAGCCTCATTATTTGCTGGGGGAGTTTTTTGTGGAATTCACATAATTACTTTATTGTGTACTTGATAGAACTTACCACTTGTCTTAGTTAGGGTGTCTGTGGCTGTGATGGCTACCATGGCAAAGCAACATGGGCGGGCAGAGCTTAGCACATCTTAGCACTCTGGCATCATACTCCGTCTCTGCGAGAAGTGGACAGGAGCTTCAAGCAGGAGCCTGGAGGCAGGGACTGAAGCAGAAGCCATGGGAAAGTGCTTAGTAGCCAGCTCTCCCTGGCTGGCTCACCCTGCTTTCTTATCTTCAACAACTCACGCTGTCTGCCCAGGTGTGGCACTGCCCACAGCTCGCTGGCTGGTCCTGTGCCAATAGGTCAGGGAAACCTCCCACCAACCTGCCCACAGGCCAGTCTAAGGAAGGTATTTTCTCAGTTGAGGCTCCTTTCCAGATGCCCCTAGCTTGTGTGAAGGTGACCAAACCAAACCAAACTAAAACTCCAAAACCAACCAACCAAAACCAAACCAAACAAACAAAAAAACCCACCCCAAACAATAACAAAAAACCCAAACAACAACAAAATAGCTAACCAGCACACCAGTGAACCGTTCCAGGCCCAGAATTTTATCAGCTCTCCAAAGATCAGGACTGCTGGTCTCAGAAGTGACTTCTCACACCTGACCCCAAAAGCACGACCGCAAAGTGAAGGTGGAGGTGTGAGACTGGAGTGAGGCGCCCTGTGCTGCAGAGGTTGGAGGGAACAGAGGAAGCCCTGAGTTACTCTGGTTCCTGACAATGGGCCCAGCATGACCAGCTTCTGCCTGCTCCTGCCGCCATGTCTTCTTGTGATAAGAAACATTAAATATTAGTCTTTTCAACACTATAACTCTTTTGTTCAAAACATCCTGAGAGAATGCCTGTTGTCTGCATGGGTGTGGTCATGCCAAAGCCCCCAAGACCCCACTGGAGTGGCAAAGTCTTCTGTGGTGAAGCTCAGAGGGATGGTAAGGCTTTCACCAGTGACCCGTTCATCAGTGTGTAACAAAGCTGGCAGCTGAAGCTCCTGCCTCCCAGATGCTCACAGCTGGAGACTGCCCATCCCACCCCTTCTGCTGAGACCAGCCAGCCCCTCCGCTCTACACAGGATGAACAAGCACTGGGGTTCTGGGTTGGGGCCATAGTAGGTGCTACCCCATCATAGTGGGCAAGGCAGGGCGTAGCAAGAGGTAATTCTAGAATTCATTCTAATAAGCAATAGACTGAAAAACTCTACACACTGAAGAATTGTTTCTTAACCATACATTAGATAAGGGAGTCATATCCAAGTTAAGACACTCGAACTACTTAATAAGAAAACTATCTATTTAGAAGCAGCCAAAGGACTTGAATAGAATTCTCTTAAGATACACAAAAGGCCCAAAATACATAAAATGTGTGTCCAACATCACTAAGCACATTAAAACTATAATCACCTCATACCTGTTAGAAAGCCTATTATTGAAAAGATGAAGGATAGCAAGTGTTGTCTAGAATGAGAAGAAATGAAAAAATTTTAGTGGAAATTTTATTACTTTGCCCATTTTGGAAATAGTGGAAAATTTCTTTAAAAAACTGGAAATAGAATCACCATGTGATTCAGCAGTTCCAGTTCCGGCACTGCCTTCCCTCCTACATTTACTGCAGCAGCGTTCACAGTAGCCTAAATTTGAGGAGAATATAAGTGCTCATCAATAGATGAATGGATTGAAAAAAGTGGCATGTGTCACAATGGAAACGCCGAGGCTGAACAGGAATTATGTCATTTGCACTGTAAAGGCCAATCCAGTGAGCGAATAAACCAGGAGCCAAAGGCACGATGGCCCCTGATCTCACTCACCTGTGGACGCTGAAGATTTGAACTCATCCTGTGAACCGGCGGGTGCTGCAGTGATGGTGAGGAAAGGGCAATGTTTGGCAAAGAGGTGATTGTAGAAAGTTTCAGGCAGGCAGGAGGAAGGCCTGTGCTCCCTGGTGCAGCAAGATGATCTATGTCTATTTCAAAATCCTTAAAGGTAAATTAAACGTTCTTATCATAAAAAACGATGTGAGGTGGCCGGGATGTTTAGAGTTTAGTGTGTGTGTGTTTGCGTGTACACATGTGCATGTATGTACTTTCATATGGGAACCACAGGCTAACCCTGGGTGTTGTGGTCTATTGCTCATGTGCTGTCCACCCGTTTCCACCTTTTGCTTTTCTTTTGGAGACAGTGTCTCAGCAAGTATGCTAGGCTGAGTGGTCAGTGAACCTGAGGATCTGTGTCTGCTGCCCAGTTCTGGGATTGTAAGCTCGTCTCCACCCAGCTGGTCACCTTCCTGTCTCATAGTGAACACGTGTGTCGAAACATCATACTGCACCCCAGAAATACATCCAACCAGTATCTGTTAATAATTGTAAAACGGCAAAAAAAGGACCCAGCAAACTAGTCAATATTTCAACTAGAAAATATGTTTTAGGAAAGACGTTTTGGGCTGGATGGAGCTTTCCTGTGGCAAAGTTCTTGCCATGCAAGTGTGAGGACCCGAGTTCAAGTCTCAGAAGCCACATAAAAAGCTGCTGAGTGTGGTGTGTGTGCTTATGGGCCAGCAAACCCTAGCAATGCTCTTGTCTTTGCCCACAAAATATCCAAAACAACAACCCACTATTTTTTTTTTGGGGGGGGTGATGTCTGGCAATATCTGTATTTCTTCAGAAATAGGTTGTTTTTAAACTAATATCTCCTGTAATCAGGACACAATTTCTTATTTCTTTGCATTGTAATTCTTTGCAAGGTAGATGAAGCGTCTACAGTGAGGCAGCTCTGGACACTTACATTTTCCTTACTCAGTGTTGTTTTTGTTGTTGACTACGGTTTTATATTTGTTTAGTGAGTTTCCTAAACTATTTTCTAATCATTTTATTTTTTTATTGTGATCTCTGGTGCCATCATTTTTTTTAAACCTGTGGTCAGCTACTATTTTGATGGCTATTTCCATGATTACCGGAGCCAAGGAATAAGGAGGTAAGAGTCTTTGCAGATTTCTTGTGGTCTGCCTTGAGTGAGGCCAAGTTGTTTTTGACTCTCTCTTTGTCCTTATTTCTGCTTGTCCTGAGCCTAAGGCTGAGCAGAAGTCGTATCTCAGAGTCCCTTCAGGTCTTGGCCCAGCCTGTGTCTGGCTGAGGCAAGCATGTTGCTTCTTACCCTGCCTGGTGTAAACCTGCACAGGACTTTCCCCCCAGTTCTAAAGAGAAGTCTGTGGCCAGTTTTCTCCTTGTTTTCAAGGAATGTCCTTTCCTCTGTCTCTGTCAGAAATATTGTCCGCCAATTCTGTTTTTGGTATTAATTTGACATTTTGTTGAGTGCTGCTGTTGTTTTGGTATGAGAGCTATTTGTCTGTAATGTTTATTTTTTATTTTTGAAACATTCTCATCAGGTTTTGTGATCTGGAGCAGAGTATACTGACATTATTAATTAAGTTGGAGTGCATTTCTTTTTTCTCTAATATCTGAAAGAAATGACAAAACATTTTTATTATTTCTCATTTAAGTGATGGAAAAATTTTACTAATGAAGCCATCTGTGCCCACAGGTATTTTTGGTACCTTGTTTTTATTTTAAACTTTCTTTAGCAGATATAGGACTTTGTAAATTTTCTACTTCTTCATTGTTGGTTTTTTTCAAGTTGTGAGTTTTATAGGTTTTGTTTCCATTTTATTTAAACCATCAAATTCATTGTCAGGAAGTTTTAATATCCCAATTTTTCTACTGAATTAGTAGTAATAATGTCCCTGTTTCCTTTTTGATAACTAATATTTTTTCTTTCTTGATGAGTTTTTTAGAAGTTTAACACACACATATGCATATATTATATATAAAACGTACATATATAGTATTATATGTAAAATACTTTTTAGTTGTATAATACTTTTTATGTGATTTTATTATTTGAGACTTTCTGTGTTTCTTTTACCATATCATTCCTTCCAACTATATTTGAATGTGTTCTTCTAGTTTCCTGAGTTATAATTTAGATAATTGGTTTTCAGTTTTCTAATACTTATGTTTAGAGCTATAAGTTCTGCTAAGCATTATTTTAACTTCACCTTACAAGCTTTAGTAGGTTGTGATTTTTAGAATGAGTCAACTAAAATGTTTTCTAGATGTCTTTGTGACTCAGAAGCCTGTTTCTTAATTCCCAGACATTTAGGGCTTTTAAACTGATATTCTCTGTTATTATACATGAGCTGCATGGATTTTGGAAGCATGTTTATTATAGCTAACTTTCATTAATTGATTAAACTGATTTATTTCACTTCTGCTGTTTGTTGCTATGCTATGCCAAAGGACAAATAGCTACTTCCTTCGGTCAGAAGTAGTTTTTACCTCCAGTCTGGCTTTTGAAATACAATTGCTTCAGGCTCAGGAAGTTCAAAAAATATGTGGGGATCCTGGTTATAAAGTACATCTGATTATCCGACTCCTAACTCTCAGGGGTCCACAGTTTTGATTTTGGACTTTTTTTGATACTATTTTTAGCATAAGACTTGTGAGGGCTGTGAAGTAAGCCCATGGGGGTCATGGCCAGACACCCACTCATTTCTTCCAATGTTAGAGGCATCTCTTGCGACTGAGTGTGTGGCTTTCTTTCTTTCTTTCAACATTCCCAACCATATATTTACTTTATTTTTATAATTAATTCACTTAATATCCCGACAGTAGCACCCTCCCTCATCTCCTCCTGGTCCCACCCTTCCTCCCTTCTTCTTCCTTTCCTATCCTCCCCCCAGTCCACTGAAACAGGGAGCCCTTCTCCCCACTGTCTGACCCTAGCCTATCAAATCTCATCAGGGCTGCCTGATCCTCTTCCTCTATGGGCTGGCAGTGTTGCCCTGCCAGGGGGAAGTGATCAAAGAGCTGGCAACCAAGTTCATGTGAGAGACAGCCCCTGCTCCCCTTACTAGGGTACCCACATGGAGACTGAGCAGTCCATGGGCTACATCTGTGCAGGGGGTCTAGGTCCTCTCTATGAATGGTCTTTGGTTGATGCCTCAGTCTCTGCGGTCAACCCTGGGCTCTCTGGATCTCTTTGTAGAGCTCCTGTCCACTCTGGGTCATTCTCCCTCCCCCACCCCTGTTCTTCCATAAGACTCCCTGTGCTCTGCCCAGAGTTTGGCTGTAAGCCTTAGCATCTGCTTTGATCCCCTGCTGGGTGGAGTCTTCCACAGGGCATCTTGGTAGGCTCCTGTCCTGTCTGCCTTGTTCCCTATCTTCAACCACTTCCAGTGTCTATTCTATTTGCTCTTCTGAATGAGAATTAAGCATCCTTCTCAGGGTCCATTTTGTTATTTATCTTCTTTAGGTCTGTGGATTTTATCCTGTATTATATGGCTAATATCCACTTATGAGTGAGTGTATGCCATGCATGTCTTTGTGGTCCTGGGTTACATCACTCATGGTTCATTTACACAATGGAATACTACTCATCTATTAAAACCAAGAAAAATCATGAAATTTGCAGGCAAATGGATAGGATTAGAAAAGATCATCCTGAGTGAGGTTGTTTTCTTTAGCTCATCATTGTGCTTTTCAGAGCAGCAAACTAATGCTACTGTCTTCAAAGAATTTAGTGAAGGAGGAGGGGAAGGAAGAAGAGGAGGAGGGGGAGAAAAAGGAGGAGGGAGA
>NW_026596125.1:17075414-17090153 GCF_907164565.1 Psammomys obesus
TTTTTTTTTTCAGGTTAACAGAACCTTCCGGGTATTTAACAGACGGCCCAATTAACTATAAATATAAAACCAAGTGTACATGGCTAATTGAAGCCTAGTAAGTATACAGTTGAGTTAAATAAGTTACTTTTACTCTGAGATGTTAAAGCAGTAGGTAAAATGACTAGGTATGTATATTAGTTTCTTTGCTTATTATTGGAACATATGCTTAATTTTATGAAGTTCAAAAATATAAATCAGAGTTCTTTCCATTTATGGTGTAATAATTAAATATATATATTGCTTTTGAATTACATTATCGCAGGACTAAACACGTTGGCCTCTTGGCTTTTGAGAAACATCTTGCTAGGAACTTTACCAATTCTGTAGAAAGTATAAAGATATTCTGTGCAGGGTCAGGCTGTTGGTTAATATTTTTCAGCATTTCAATTCTAATAGCGTTTTAAAATTTTAATTGTGCTAAGCATCTTTTAATGATATTGTCATAACATTCTGTAGACACTTTGTAACGTTTGTTATTATTCTCTTCGGGTGCTTTTCACAGTGAGGAATTTTAGTTATTTAAACTATTATGAGGAGATCATAAGTGAATTGGCACTAATTCTTTGGTACTATTTTATGACTTTTAGACTGTATTTGGAAAGCCATGCTTTTTGGATTACTTTAAAAGTATTTTTAGTACTTCAACAGCTATTTTCCACTATTTACCTTTAGTCTTAGTGTATCACTATTTTGAGAAAAAAAAAAAAATGAAAGAACCCAATGACTTTACATAAAGGTTCTGTGTCAGTGGGACTGACTGCTTCTGAGTGCTGAACTTTTGTAACCAACTTTATTTAAATATGGCTCGATATGATAGGATGCATTCATGTTAGTAAATAATTTAATATGATTTCAGTAAAAAATACATAAAGTTCGTAATTTCTGCCTTAGTCACGTATATAAGGCCTGCTTTTTATTGTTGACTGAAATTTTAAGAAAGCAAAATGTGTATTTTGAAACCTGTGTCATGACTGCATATCAGCTTTTCTTCTGGTGATTTAATGATTTATAGAAAAAGTATCTGTAAATATATTTTAAACAAATTTACTATGTCTAATTTTAGTATATTTTATGTTAATGTGAATGTAAAGACAACTTTCCTTTTTCCAGTCCAAATGCAGTGCTCAGGTTAAGGTTCAATCATTTTGCTACGGAATGCAGCTGGGACCACATGTATGTGTACGACGGGGACTCCATATATGCACCGTTAGTTGCTGTGCTCAGGTGAGTGATTACGTCCACCTAGTGAACTCGCTGACCGCCACGGGGGAGTAAATAAGCAGGGTGTTCCTGATCTGTTTCCACATTTATGCGGTGGCTGGTGGCTGGATTTCAGTGATTACTGCGATACCTTTTGTGTACTGCGGCTGCTAGGTGTAGACAGTAATGTTAAAATAGACGAGTAATACATACTGCAGGGACTCCAGACGTCTTTATAAATGCTTTTTATTTTCATAGTATTTAGTTTATTCCTTTAAGTTGTTTGAAATATGTTGTTACAAACACCTGTTTAGAGATGTCTGGGTGAGTTCAGGTTGGCGAATAAGCAAGTGTATACATTTTTTAAAAATAGTTGTCTTTTTTGCTTTAGTGAACTGAGGAAGTTTTAAATTCTGAAAACACAAACTAAGTTATACTTGGGATAAGGATTAATAAAGGAAGAATTTCTACCAATTCACAGAAATGTGGAAATTTTGGTTACTTCATAGTATTTTATAAGTAGTCAGATAATCAGGATATTAATTTTCAAATCATAGCATTTTAGTATCAATCTAAGCTTTTTAATAATACTGTATTATTGGAAAGTTGTGAATAGGAGGAAAATATGTGAACTATGGAAAAGCATGAACTTATAATATAGGTTTTGTAGTCAACTTAGCAGCGTGATTGTTGACAAATTGCTTGTTATGTTAGTTTTTACTTTTGTTTTTACACAGTATCTCTCTGGTTCTATCAGATCTGGAAATTTAACTGTAGATAGAAGCTTGTTTCCACAATTATTTTAATTTTAAATCTTCTTTTCACTGTCTTGCAAATATTTTATTTCATCGTAACTTGAAACCCTGTTGGACCAATATTGATGGGCTGGTATTTCTATTCTTTTTTTTATGATTCTATGATTTATGACTGTTTCAGAATGAACCTGTTCTAAGTCGTTTAGGTATTTATTCTGTGATTTTGCTGAAAATACTTTTACAACTCTTAAAAAAAAGATTTAGTGTGTGTGTTATGTGTGTCTGTGCATATGTGTGTGCATGTGTGTCTGTGTGCATATGTGTGTGTGTGTGTGTGTGTGTGTGTGTGTGTGTGTGTGTGTGTACAAACAGGTGCCTGTGGAGGCGCTGTGGAGGCCAGCAGAGGGCGCTGAGTCCTCAGGATCTGGCCGTTGGGAGCCCTCTGACAGGTTCTGGGAACTGAGCTCTGTGAGGGCAGCAAGCACTCTTAGTGGCTGAGCCATCCCTTTTGCCCTTTAGAACTTCTGTTTTGAGTTTTTTGAACATTGAAAAAAAGGAGAGTTAATAATGTTAGTTTAAGGACTCTAGGTAAAAAAGTAACAGACCCACGAGAATAGTTATAATGTAAGAAAATTTTATTATAACAATTAGATAAGATGCTGGCTTGACACCTTTATTTTGACAATTAACACTCCAATTTGCTATCATGTCATTAGTTTTGTGACATTGCTGACAAACACTTAGGCCAATGTTTTTATTTTCACTCATGTCATGACTTTGTGCTCATTAACAACAGTTTATCAAGTTTTTATCTCTTTGTCAAGCACTCCTGTTGCCTGTCCTGATGGTGCAGTCTGTGCTCTCCTGAGAATAGGGCACCTCAGTGGAGAAAACACCTCCCTCCGTAAGATTGGGCTGAGGGCCAGCTTGTGTTTTCTCAACTGGAGATTGGCAAGGGAGGGCCCATCCCATTGTGTGTGGCTGGTGTCCCCTGGGGCTGGTGGTCCTGGGGTCTGTAAGAAAGCAGCTGAGCAGGCCGTGAAGAGCAGGCCAGCAGGCAGCACCCTCATGGCCTCTGCATCAGCTCCTGCTCCAGGTTCCTGCCTAGTTTGAGTTTCTGCCTTGGTTTCCTTATGGACTGTGATTCAGGATGTGTCAGCCAAATAAACTGTCTCCTCCACGTTGCTGTGGGTCTAAGACACTGAGGGGATGGAAACTCAAGTTCTCTGAATAACTGTTTGCTGCTAAGCACTGTGGCTGCCAGTGCCATCTAAATCTCTCACGAGCCTTGAGGGTGAGGTAATATTATCTCCCATTTTACAACTGAAAAAAAACCAAGACTTAGAGAAACCATTTACCACTAATAGATGCTAAGCCAGGATTAGGATTCAAAAGCACATACTGTTTAATTCCACTTTGCTAAGAAAAAGCATTTAATTATTTTAGAGTTATAATGCTATATAAATATTTATTACTCAGCCAACTACATGGATACCTAATATTTAATAACTATGAGAGACTGTCAGAAGGCTGGAGACATAGTAAGGAGTAAGGCAAAGGTCACTGTGATGCATGCAGACACCACAGCCTGGAGTAGAAGGAAACTTGCTGGGGAGGGGCACACGTGGAAGTGTCCTCACCATAGACACCAGTGTAAGTTTGGGATGTCCCCATCCTTCTTTTTTCTCTTTGGCCACAAATCCGGGTGACCCATGCTGCCTAATTTTTGATAATTTCCAAGGATGACCCACAGAACTCAGTAAAGTGCTGTATTTGTGGCTACCATTTCTGTTATCAGGAATAGAAATTGGAAGCAGAAAGAGAGGCAGGACCTGATCTTGGGAGTGGTGCCCACAGGTGCACTCTGTCCTCAGGAGGCGGCCGCCCAGCTTCAGGCTGTCACCGGGCTCCCCAGCTTCAGGTGTCTGCGCTCGGTCTTCGGTTGTTTGGTTGTTTCCCTGGGAAGCTTGGTCGTTTGAGTCATTGGCCGTGAGGAGGCTGAAGGCAAGTCTTTGCTTTTCCTCTGTTATTAAGTCAGGCTGGTCCCAGATGACTTCAACTCTTTAATCACACGGTTGGTTTTGCTGGAGTGACCATCCCCAACTGAAGTATCGCTTCAGCTTCCGCTGTGAAGGGACCATGGACAGGAACTGTCAAGGTCTGCTGTAAGCAGCAAAAACAGTTCATCACTTGCTTGAGAAAGTTTAGGAATTTGAAGGTTGTATTTTAAAAATTGGTAGCAGAAGCTGGCCATTCCTTTTTTTTAACTACACAATACTTACACATGAAAGCAATTTTTATACATATTAGGTATAGTCCAATAATGAAAGAATATATAATTTCTGACAATTAGTCAATTATTTCTGGTGAATTTTGTTATGAGTAGAAGGTTAACAGGCCAAAGCATAGTACCGGATAGAACATTCTAGAGGGAAAAAACATGCGCAGCATAAGACAATAAGGAAATATTAAGTAATTTTAGGTTTTGTTAGCGTAGGCTCTGTGAAGGGACACCTGGGGTGAAAACTGAATGAACAGCCATGAGTCACGTCTGCTGCATGTCCATCTCATGCCAGGGTGCTCAGGATCGTTGATCACCCTTTGGCACATTCAGTTCTCACGCTGCCCTGTTACCACCACAGACGAGCGTGAAGCCCTGAAAGCCTTCGAGCTGCCCTGAGTTGTCTCTCTGGCAGTGATGGGGCCCAGTGAGTCCATGAAACCTATTTCTCCAGTCACTCCTTATGCCCCATACTTAAATCACATTTTTTTCTGTAGGCAAGACATTGCTGCAACATGAAGACTATTTGTAATTGAGCTTTGTCTCTAATTCCTGACTCCCCTCTGGTGCCAGACATATTTGTGTTGGGTATTGAATTTGGAAAACTTGTATGTGGTAGTAAGTTAGGCCTGGAAAGATGCATTCCTGCAGGAAGTAACTGGAGCACCAGCAGGTCACTTCAACTCAGACTCGGGAGTTGAGGTCACTCGGGCCTGACACACAGCATTGACTTTTTCTGCCTCTTAGTTGTTGGGGTCCCCGTTTGCCTCTCTAGCTCTGGAACATCGCTGACACCCCTCCCCTAGGCCTTAGACCTTAAACTCTGTTTTCAGCTGCAGAGAAATGGCCTCTGTCTGGCCTGGGCTCGCCTTAGGGGTTAGTCCTGTGTTATTTCAAGCAGCCTGGTTTAGGTTTTGTATAGTTGAGTTACTCTGTGGGTTATATTAAAATGTGGATTGTTACGTAATGAATGGAAGTCCCCTTTTCATTTATTGCTTTAAAAAAGTCTTTGTGTATGTGTGTCTGTCTGCCTATGGGTATGTGTGTGAGTGGAGGTGCCCACGGTGGCCGGGACTGAGCTGGACTCACAAGCTTCCCTTGGCTGCTTGACATAGGTGCTGGGAACGAGATTTGGGTTTTGTGTAAGAGTAACGCTCCTTAGCTGCCCGGCTATCTCTCCAGCACCCTCATTTGGTGCTTTTGAGACATTTATGAGTCAGCAAGCAAACAGACCAGGCTTGTTTTTATATAGGCATTTTAACATATAGATGGAATATTTTTTTTTTCATTTTTCTGTCAGTATGCTCATTTTGATTTTGTTGTGGAACTATACATCCTCCTGAGACGTTATGAAGAACATAAGTATTCACTCTTGAATGGCACTAGTGACAGAACAGAGATGATTCTGCACACGTTTAGTTTAGCGCGTGAACAAGTCTGTTGGGCTGCAGAGGCGTGGGTGACTTAAAGGTGGTTGCACCACAAGAAACCCTCCCCTCATGCCTGGTAGATGCAGTAAGTCAGGGCTGTTTACTTACTCTTCTTCTTCTTCTTTAACATTTTTAAACATTTCAATTAATTAATTAATTAATTTTGTTTTTTCAGGACAGGGTTTCTCTGTGTAGCCCTGGCTGGCCTAGAACTCGCCCTGTAGACTAGCTGGCCTCGAACCCAGAGATTCGCCTGCCTCTGTCTTCCAGAGTGCTGGGATTACAGATATGCACTGCCACGCCCAAATAGTTGTTTACTTTTTTAATGTTTTTGTATTTGAAAATAAGATATCTTTTGGATCTCACTTTTCTATCAAACAAAATTTGTTTGAGGGAGTTCAGTTCCCATTGATGCCTAAACATTACTTTAACTTTGAAAAAAAATCTACTGCTTTGAGAAACGAAACACTATGGATACTTGAAAAAAATGTGTAAGTGTCAAAAGCCATGCTGAATGAAATAAGTCATATGTAGAAGACATACCTTAATATTCTATTTTATCTTCTAAGGAGAAGTCTACAGTAGCAGAAACCATGTGAAGGTGGAGGAGTTTGCTAGACAAAGGGGACACGATCACCTCCCAGTGGTGGAAAGATTCTGTAGCTGGCTGGTGCTGGTTTTACAAGTTTAGTTTAAGTCCAGGCGTGTGCTGTGCAGGGAAGTGATGCTTTGATAAATTTAAATCAAATTTGTTTAAATAAAGTCAATGAATTTACATGAAAAATAAGGAATCCACTAATTTGAATTGTACATTTTTTAAAACTTCTTCATCTTATTGCACCTTTCAGAGAGGGTACTTTGGCCTAACTAAATGAAGAATGTAGTTTTTTCAGATGACCAGGCAGAATAGAGGACTGTATCAAAGCTGGGTATGGTGACTCATGCCTGTAATCCCAGCACCTGAGAAGCAAAGACAGAAGGATGATCATGAATTCAAGATCACCCTGGGCTGCAGTGTGAGACTCTCCAAAACCAAACCAAACCAAACCAAACCAAACCAAACCAAACCAAACCAAACCAAACCAAACCAAACCAAACCACACAACAAAATCCATTCAGCAAGCCAGCCATCCAAACAAAGAAATATCTGATGCACAGATCTTTTGTGCATTTACCCTGCATATCATCACAAGTTTTCTTTTGTGTGTTTATTGACTATTCCTGGGAATATCTATGTTTTAATACAACAGTAAGCAGACTTTTAAAGAAGCAAAGGCACATACTTTAGAAGTGTCTGACACCAAGCTCGTTATTAAAAAGGGACAGTTACAAATGGCTGTTGTGGTAGGCGTGTAAACTGGTGTGGAATATTCCCTTCTAGTGTCATGACTCTGTCATCAGAGGGGAAGAGAAAAGCTGGTCAAGTACTCGCTGGGGTATTAAGGCGCCTTGGAATGGAGCCTATGAATGGAACCGTTGTGTACTATTGTTATGGGATGATAGCAGAGTTAAAAGGAGAAAGGACATTTAGTGTCCAAATAGTGTTAGGAGAGGATGAGGAGCAGCAGGAGGAAGAGGAGAGGCAGGTGGTGGTGAGGTGCGTGAGAGGATGTGCTGCTGTGTCAGCAGTAGACATGATGGGGTAGAAATGTGTGAACTGGCTATTTGTTTTCCTTAAGCTCTTCTAATGTGCTCCCGTTCTTACCTGGATGATGTTCTGAGCGTATTTTCTGTGCAGTCACAGCGGAGACCCAGTTTCTCACTTCTGTTCTGCTTTAGTGGCTTGATCGTGCCCGAAGTGCGGGGCAACGAGACGGTGCCTGAGGTCGTCACGACGTCCGGCTACGCGCTGCTGCACTTCTTCAGCGACGCTGCGTACAACCTGACCGGCTTCAACATCTTCTATTCGTAAGTGTGTGTGCGTGTGTGCAAGTCCCGTGTGACAGGAGCAGGTTTCCGTGTAAATGTCAGCGTACGTGGGGTCCTCTTCGAAGCTATGTAACGTGCTGGCGCTATCCCAGACGCTACCGGCTAAGTTTGATAATTTTCCTAAGTCCGGAGGAGCTTGTGTGGTTGAAAAGCTAATTACAAAGTTAAGATCGTTTAAGTGAATGATTAGGTAAACCAGCCCTAGAGCTGTTTACACACACGGCGGCACGCACGTGGGGCTCTAAGCTGCCGTTTGGGGCGCTAAAGTAGTTTACCTGTGGTGCGGGGAGGCTTGTAGGAATCACGGTCATGTAGTCCCTGTGTCCCGAGGGTTTTCTAGGTCGCTAGAGTCTCCTTGTGGGATTCAATCCTTTACAACAGTTTTGCCATGAGGTGTAGGAGATGAACCGTGTGGCTATACTGCTCTTTCTTCTAAAATGAGAAAAACAATGCTCAGTCGTTTTCTTAACGAAGACCTGTTATGTGTCTGTCATTTTATACAGAACTTCCTGCCTGCGGAGTCCTTTGAGCAGCGTGACTCTGTAAACGTGGGGGACACTTCCTAGGCACATAATGTATAGCACAGTGCCCTCTAAGTCTGGTTTACAATACTTTTCAAGTCTAGGATTAGAACGTTCTATTTGGGACACGGGTGTTCGGTCTCGTTGCTTATTTAGATCCGTTTAAACTGTTCTAGTTCACATTTCATTTTGACAGGTCTTTAGAATTTTGTCCACTTCTTTCAAATTTCCAATTTATTGGAATATAGGTTTTCAAATATGCTCCAGGGATCTTTTGGGCATCGCTGGTATCTATCATGCTGCTTTTATCTTCATCTCCAGTGTTATTAATATGAGTCTGCTGTCTTTATTCGGGTGGTTTGGTTAAGGGGTTGTCAGTCTTGCTTGTCTCTGAAGAGCATAGCCTATTTTATTTATTCTTTATATTGTCCATTTCTGTTTCATTAATTTTTTCCTTGATACTTTTTTTTTTCATCTTCTGATTTTGGTTTTAATTTGTTCTTTTTTCTAAGACTTCAAGTTCTGTCGTTAAGTTTTTAAATTGAGATGTCTTGATTTCAATGAATGCTATTTATTCCAATAATTTATCTCTGATAGATACTTTTGTTTTAATGCATAGGTTCTGGAATATTGAGTTTTCATTTTGATTTGATGCTGGGAGTTTTAAAATTCATTCTGGAGTGTGTTTTTCCATCTCTGTGACTTTGTATACTTTCATTATTCTGTTGATTTCTGTTCATCCTATTGTGATCAGAGAGCATATAAGAAGTTATTCCATTTTGCTCGTATTTGTTTAGCCTTGCCTTGTGATCTAAATGAGGTCCATTCCAGAGGAAGTTCCTGTGGGTGCTGAGAAGAGTGTGCAGATGGCAGGGCTTGGGCTGGACTCTCTTGGACATTTGCTAAGTTGTCTGATGTGCCGTGGCGGTTAGGTCTGGCAAGTCTGATGTCACCCCTATTACTGTGTTGAGGTCAGCTCGTGTTTCCATCCAACAGTATTTGTCTTGTGAGACTGAGTTTTCTTCTTGATAGAATAAAATGCTCCTGGTGGATTATTTCCGTAGTCAACTTGATATCACCTTCTTTCTCTTCTCAGTCTCCAGCTGCCATCTGCACCCTCAGATGTTGCTCAGCTCACACAGCAGCTTGTGGGATTGCTTTACGGATCTTCCTTTGTGCATGCACAGGGCTCACAGGGTCTTTTAGCTTCTTTTTAGCATGGAAGATGTTCTGTTGTCTCCATTTAGGAGACAGTTTTGTTGAGCTGGTAGTCATTGTCTTTAAGAGAGTGAAACAGTGCAGGAATCCTTATGGAAGAAGAGGAAGATAGAAAAATCTGGAGAGGACAGGAACTCCACAACGAGAACTACAGAGCCAAAATACCTGTGCCCAGGGGGGCCTGCAGAGACAGATACTCCAACTAAGGACCATGCATGGAGAGGACCTAGACCCCTGTTCAGAGGAAGCCCATTGGCTGCTCAGTTTCCAAGTGGGTTCCCTAGTAAGGGGTACAGGGGCTGTCTCTGACATGAACCCAGTGGCTGGCTCTTTGATCACCTTCCCCTGCAGGTGTACAGCCTTATAAGGGTAGGAGGACCTCCCCTATAAGTGGACCATGCCTTATAAAGGCATGGGGGAGAAGAGGGAGGGGAGTAGGACTGGGAGGAGATGAGGGAGGGGGCTCCAGCGGGGATACAAAGTGAATAAATTGTAATAAATAAATATATAAATAAAATTAAATTAAAATAAGAGTGAAACCTGTTCCTCTCTGGCCTCCTGCCTGGTGCAGCTGCTCTGAGAGGGCCACATGATTCAGATCAGCTTCTGTGCATGTGATCTGATGCTTTTCTCAGACAGCTTTCAGTGTCCATTGTTTGTTCTGTTTGCTTAGTACTTTACCTGTTTGCTTAGTACTTTCCTGGCAGTTGATACGGGGGCTTCTTTCCTGGCCCTGACTGGTGTGCTGCATGCCTCCTATATCTGATGCCATTTTTATTCTACATTTGGGAATTTTCCTGCTTTGATTTTAGTAGTGTATTTTTTATGCTTCTAGTTTGTACTTTTGATGACCATGATTTGGAAGTTTGGTTTTAAAGTGGTGTCCTATAGGTCTTGCATGCTCCGTTTGTGTTTGTGTGTGCTTTATGGTTTTACGAATGTGTGATTTCATCTACCTCATTTTAAAGCCCCGGGGCTCTACCTGATCTATTGACAAGGCTGTCCGACAATTTTTTTATTTGACTTATTTAGTTCTTTATTTCACAGTTTCTGTTTGATTTTTTCCAATATTTTAATCTTTTTGTTGAAGTCTTATATTGGCTTTATTATTTTATTCAGCTATTTGTAGCTTCTGAACTTATTTTTTTTGTGTTTGATTTTGCTCAACATATTTATTTCTATTATAAAAGTGTGGTTATATTTGTGTGGTGGGTGTTCTGTCTGTGGGTATGTCTGTGTATCACCCACATGCCTGGTGCCGGTGGAGGCCAGAAGAGGATGTTGGATCCCCCAGAACTGGAGTTACAGATGCTGTGAGTCGCCACGTGTGTGCGGAACACTGAGCCTGAGTCTCCTGGAAGAACAAGCAGTCCTCCTAAGTGCTGAGCCGTCTCTCTAGCCCCTTCACACGCTTCTTCTCATTAAAACCTTCATGTCTGGAAGTCCAGGGTGGAGAGCTGAGAGGGGCTGCCAGGTTTCGCAGAGGAAAGGCCAACTAGGAACTTGTCGGGGCCTTTTCTTCTTTTCCTCACGAAGATAGAAACTGCTAATGAGTAAAAATTTCACCAGGAATAAAGTGTTTAAAATACCCTTGAATCAGCAATTTATTTTGGGATTTCCCTGTACTATCATGTATCCAAATATCTGCACAGGGGAAGTAAATATAGAGCAGAATGCAATCAGTTAGAGGGTGTTAAAACGTGACACACGTGTCCTTTGTGTGTTAGTAGCACCACATGTCTTAAAGTGCTAGAGCTAAGTAATATCTTGGTTCTCTTGGGTTTCAGGAGTTTTAAACTTTCTTTTTCTTGAAGCACATATTTGTAACACTTACTCACGGCTTTTTATGAGCATTATGCTCTGGAGTGCCCGACGCTCCAGGAGTCGAGTGTGGTAGTCCTTGCACGCTGGAGGTTTGTGAGCAAACTACGCCTATCGAATGGACTAACAGCTGGGATGAGGGGTGCTCGAGAGGCGGGGGGTCAGGCAGCTCACGCAGGCAGCCCCAGCACCTGGAGCCTGCAGGAAGTGTACAGCCTGGACTGCCCCCTGGGCCCCGCTCTAAAGCAGGGTGCCGAGCAAAGAACTCAAGCCACGTGGGGAATTGTGTTAAACTAATAAACAGATGAACTATGAAAACTAACTCTATAAAATGACCCAAATTCATTTAAAGTTTTACGGAATGTGAATGTGTGCGTGGTACTTGAGCGCGTGAATTATGTTTTACAGACTCAACTCTTGTCCCAACAACTGCTCTGGCCATGGGAGGTGCACAACAAGGGTCTCCACTGCGAGTCAAGTGTACTGTGAGTGTGACAAGTACTGGAAAGGGGAAGCGTGCGACATCCCTTACTGCAGAGCCAACTGTGGCAGCCCCGACCACGGCTACTGCGACCTCACGGGAGAGAAGCTGTGTGTCTGCAACGACAGTTGGCAGGGTGAGCCTGTGGGGGTGGGGCCGAGTTCCGCCCCCTTTCTTTACTTTGCACACCAAGCCTCTTTGTTTTTCTTGGGGGAGGGTGTGTGCAGGTTAACAGCTAACGTTTTAGTAATCTGAATTTTCACAGATAGGATTGGGAAAGACTTGTCTACACGCCATTTTAGAGATTAAGCGAAGCTGCACATTAAGCTTAAATTGTGGGTATGTGGTCACTATGTAGTCTTTCTGTTGACGCCTCAGGGATTAGATGACGTCACTGGATTTACTATGTCATAATTGCTAATGTACTGTACTGCAAAGGTGTAGGGGCCTTTCACATGCAATTCCTAGGAAAGCCTGACCTCTTGTGGCTATTTTCAGAAGGAACATAGACTATTTCAGTAAATAAAAGTTTATCTAGCGGCCTGTTGTAAAAGATAGATTCCTAGAGAAGAATCCATCTGTCATTAAAGATTATCCTTAAACCTCACTGAAGAGTTTTGAGTTTCTTAAGTGTCTAGAGTCGGATATGTCTCACTGTGGAGTTAAACTAAGGGGGAAGCATAGTTATCTGTAATTAGCTGTTCAGGTCCACTTGGCTGATTGCATTTGCAGAGGAGCTTCTCCACGCTAACCTCTCAGCCTTTTGACAGGGACCTTTGACACACACATTACATAATTCAGAGGTTGCATTAAACACACTCTTCAGCACAGGGCAGCTGTGCTTGTCTCTGACCTCACTGACACCACAACCACACACAGCACAACCACACATAGCAGCGATTTCTTAGTGACCAGGATTTTATTATTGAGCATGTATGATTTATGGCTATGACAGGTACAAATTTTCAAGTGTTCATTAGTGATAATTTAAGTAGTTAATCTGTCTCCTCAGAAAGTGCTTGGAGGCTTTTTCAAATTAAGACTTGAAACTAAAATATTTTCATTGTTTTCTATAGAGCCAAAGAAACAAAAGTATGGCTTATCTACAATGCTTTCCAAGCTGAGTTTTAGCTGCTGAATAATTTCAGTTGTTTTGAAAGCAAAACAGGACTATATCTTTGTAATATTTCCTATAACCATCTGTCCACCTATTTTTCCTGTTATTTACTTAATTATTTTCTGAGGATGATAGAGACATAATGCAAAATAGCACTTATTGTAGTTGTTCATTATTCTGTGTTCATACTCTCTTCTCAGTAGTATTTCCTGAGAGTTTGCCATACACTTCTGGCATCTGGTGGGTCTCAGCATGCAGAAAAGGCGGAGCCTGTGCTGCCTGTGCCCATTTGGCAGAAACAGTGGTGGCCTGAGCAGGTCAATTGTGTGCACACACATTGGCAGTGAGCACCGCCCTGTCCCGGGGTGGTCCTATTGAGAGAACACAAAGGAAGAGCCTGGTTTGAGCTTCGGCTCCATTCCCAGCTTGTCTGCTTTTCTCACATGGGCGCCGTGTTTTGCCTGGTGACACTTGTGCCCAGCCAACGCCATTTTCCTTTCTGACCTTGCTCATCTAAGTTGGTCCTTAATCCTCACCCTAACCTTTTTACTGCTCAAGATGTTTTCCAAATCGCAGAGGAGTGTTTTAAGCACAGAGGGCACCGTTACAGCCCTTGCCATTCTCTTTCTGGAGGAGGTACTTGGAGGAGCCAACAGCTGAAATGGGCAAGAGTTTAGAGCATGCCCACTGTGGCCTTTTGAAAAGCAGACAATTTCATTAATTTTATTTTTATGTATCATTTACTTGGCAAAGAATGATGCATACATGTGAAAATGATTAGCAAAAGTCCATAGATGCTTCTGTGGACTCATCTAGTTCTATGATTTAAAGAAATTTAGTTTTTGGTTATAGTTTTCTGTTCAACTGAGCAAAAGATACAGAAAATCTTCCTCCGCACCAGCATGGCTCCCCTTATTAGCAACATCTGGCAGAATGGCACATCTGTTTCAGCTGGTGAACCTACATCAGTAAGTCATTAAATAACCCACTAGGTGTTGGTTAAAGGTACCATGGCATCCGTTCATCCTTGCCGTACAATACAGAGTAGTTTCTCTGACTGGAAAGTCTCATTCTTCTGCTTCTTCGTTGTTGGCTGCTAGTGACCTTCCCCTTGTCGCCGTGGCTCTCCCCTCTTCTGAATGTGGCGTGCAGTGAGCATGGCAGTGTGGCATATATTCTGAGAAGGGTACTGTTACACAGTTTTGTAGTGTACAAATTAAGGTGATACAGTCTTCGATATCATGGTTGTAAAGTATGGTCTTTAGTTGATGGAAATTATTATGCATGACTGTAGCAGAAATTATATGGCGTGTAGATTTTAATGAGTAGCTTTTTTTAACTTGGCAATACATGTTTAAGTTTCTCTCATGCATCTGAATGACTTACAGCTCATCTCTTTTTAACATGAATTGTCTTCATTGTGTGGATATACTCCAGTTTCTATGTTGATTTACTGCTTCTGATATTTTTCAAATAATATAGTTTTTCAGCATCTGCTTCGATAACCTGCTGGGTAGTCTTTCAGTGGCCCTCTGTGGTAGGCTCCTGTTCCATTCCCGGTTTTCTCCCTCTTCCAATGTCCGTCCCGTTTGCCTTTCTGAATGAGGATTGTAAAAATTAGATAAAAAATATTTTTAAAGTAAATAAAAATCAAAACATGTTCATTTTATGTTCACATGTAAAGAAGAGTAAATTTCAGAGTGAGGTATACATGCCTGAGTAACAACCTTAATCAGAGTGGCTCAGCTTTCTTCCTTCCTTCCTTCCTTCCTTCCTTCCTTCCTTCCTTCCTTCCTTCCTCTCTCCCTCCCTCCCTTCCCTCCCTCTTTCCTTCCTTCCTTCCCTCCTTCCTTCCTTCCTTCCTTCCTTCCTTTCTTCCTTCCTCCTTCTCTCCCTCCCTTCCTTCCTTCCTTCCTTCCTTCCTTCCTTCCTTCCTTCCTTCCT
>NW_026596125.1:17090163-17098184 GCF_907164565.1 Psammomys obesus
CCTTCCTTCCTTCCTTCCTTCCTTCCTTCCTTCCTTCCTTCCTTCCTCTCTCTCTCTCTCTCTCTTTCCTTCTTTTTTTTGAGAGCAGCATACGAATTTCAGACTTCACTGACAAGAGGACGGTGCTGTGCTGTTTGGAGTAGACCGGTGTCTTTCCAGCACTGATCATTTTCTTTTGTCACTAGGGCTCACTGGGCTTTAGACCTGCACATCCACATTTTTGTCCAGCATTAAAGCCAGTATGGATACGATGGCCGGTGGGGTGTGCAAAGAAACATTATGTGCATATACTAGCTCACGCTGATATTTCTCTGGCAAATGCCAGCTGCTGCCAAAGCACACATCTCCTACTTAGCAGTACTGGAGGTTGGCTGTCTTAGATCAGAAAGAGTGGGTTCTGGGGAGGGCCGTCTTCTTCCTACAGATGTTTGCCTTCTTGCTGATTCCCATGACAGAGCTAGAGCAAGAACACGGGTATGTGTGGCCCACACTTCCTCTGTCACACTGGGGTTGGGGCTTTTGGTGAACTTAGCAAACATTCAGTCTGTTACAGGGTACTTTGTACAGTGGCTAATTCTTAGAGTCACTTCAATTTATGAATAGGTTCATCCATGCTCACAGTTAGGGTTATTCTGGGTAACTCAGCTAATTTTATTTTCTTTATAAAGAAACATTGTCTGGGTCCTGGGATGACAACTCTATAAAATGATTCAAAATGTCTTCATGGTAGTCTCTGCCCGTGTGTGGTGTGTTCATGAGTCTGTGTGGGTTTGTGTGGGTCTGTGTGAGGACAGAGGCCAGCTCTGGGTGTCTTCTGCGTTTTTCTGCTAGTTACTTTATTTTGAGATGGGTTAGGGGAGAGCTCTCAAGGGGCTCCAAAGGGGCTCCAGGGCTCCACTTTCCCCCAGTGCTGGGGTTAGTACCGACGCGCACCATCACAGGCGGCTTTTGGGTGGCTGCTGATGAGCGTGGAGCCTCATGCTGGCCCAGCAGGCTCTAACAATCAGGCTGTCTTCCTGCCCCGAAATAGTATTCTTAAGGACTAATACTACAGTGACATTTCCTTTTTAGTAAGTAGACATTTGGTGATAGCTCTTGATTTAATAATATCTATTGTAACCAAGCTTAATGTATTTTATTAGCCTATAAAATTTGCATTTGTGAATAATACTTGAAGATTAGACATAGTGTTTAGGTATTCGGTGAACATTGTACCAGGCTAATAAAATGGGCAATTTAGTTTTTGTGCTTAGAATATTTCACAATTTTAAATGTCTGTATATATAATCTTGATGGCTTTAATTATCCAGAAATAGTTCTTTAGAATGTTAAAGTTATTCTTTTTTATGAACATGTATCTTGATAATACCAATGATTTTCAAAATGAGTGCCACTAGGGCAACGTAAAGAGATTATGGAGAAATGACCCTTCCTTTTCTGCTGAATTATTTCTATATTGAGTTACCATGTACAACTTTATTTTAACCTCCATTACACCTCAAAATTAGGACACTGAAAATCTCTGATTTCTGCTCAAACAAACAAACAAACAAACAAACAAACAAACAGCTCTTTCATCATAATGATATCATTTACCTAAACTGTAAGAACCACATACTTAGAAAAGATCTAGAATGGTGATTACCAGTCACATGACTCATTGTAAAGTTAAATATTGTACGAATAGGTTGAGAGCATTTAAAATCCCCTGAAACAGACAATAGGACTCTAGTGGCACTTCTATGAGCCTAGTACAGGCAACAGGACTCTAGTGGCATTTCTCTGAGCCTAGTACTCAAGCAGAATATTTTGGCTACTGTAACAAAAACTTCTCAGTGGAATTGGAAGATAGTACTCTTCAAAGATGGTTTCATTTCTTGCTTTTCTTCTTTCTTTTTGGAGAACTTCAGATTTCAGTATATGTGTAAATCATACATGGAAGAAAGAAAAATGGTTGATATAGCAAAAATAATGTAGGTATGCTAAATGATATAAGAAAGGCACTCACTGCAAAAACCCAGAATAGCTAAAACAATCCTGTACAATAAAAGGTCTTCTGGAGGTATCTTCATCTCTGATCTCAAGCTGTAATGTAGAGCAACAGTAATAAAAGACGGCATGGTACTGGCATAGAAACAGGCTGGAGGATCAATGGAATTGAATTGAAGACCCAGAAATAAACACACACTTATGGACACCTGATTTTTGACAAAGATGCCAAAACCATACAATGGAGAAAAGAAAGCATCTTCAATGAATGGTTCAGGGCTAACTGGATATCTACATATCGAAAAATGCAAATAGACCCATGTTTATTACCCTGCACAAAAGTAAGTTCAAATGAATCAAAGACCTCAACATAAAGCCAGACACACTAAACCTGTTAGAAGAAAAAGTGGGGAAGAACCTTGAACTCATTAGCACAGGAGACAACTTCCTGAACAGAACACCAACAGCACAGGCTCTAAGATCAACAATTAATAAATGGTACCTCGTGAAACTGGAAAAGCTGTAAAGCAAAGGACACTGTCATCTGAATAAAACGACAGCCTATAGACTGGGAAAATATCTTCACCAACCCTATATTTGACAGAGGGCTAATATCAAGAATATATAAAGAACTCAAGAAGTTAAACAGCAACAAACCAAGTAATCCAATTAAAAAATGAGGTGCAGATAATTTTCAACATATCAAATGTTGAGGAATATCAATGTTGGAGAATATCAAATGGCAGAGAAACAACTTAAAAGAAATTCTCAAAGTCCTTAGTCATCAGGGAAATGCAAATCAAAACGACCCTGAGATTTCACCTCACACCCATTAGAATGGCTAAGATCAAAAACTCTAGGGATTATGCAGGCTGGAGAGGATGTGGAGAAAGGAGAACCCTCCCCCATTGCTGCTAGGAGTGTAAATTTTGTACAACCACTTTGGAAATCAATCTGGTGCTTTCTCAGAAAATTGGTACCTCAAGATCCAGCTATACCACTCCTAGGCATGTATCCAGAAGATGCTAAACCATACAACAAGGACATTTACTCAGCTATGTTTATAACAGCTTTATTCATATTAGCCAGAATCTGGAAACAGCCCAGATGTCCCTCAACTGAGGAATGGATACAGAAATTGTGGTACATTTACACATTGGAATATTCAGCAATTAAAAACAAGAAAATCATGAAATTTGCAAGTAAATGGTGGGAGCTAGAAAAGATAATCTTGACTGAGGTATCCCAGAAGCAGAAAGACATATACAGTATATACTCACTTATAAGTGGATATTAGACATATAATATAGGATAACCATACTAAAATCTGTAGTCGTGAATAAGCTAAACAACAAGGAGGGCACTAGGGAAGATGCTTTATTCTCCTTCAGAAGAACAAGCAGGAAGTACAAGAAGAGAAGGAACAGGACAGGAGCCTTTCACAGGAGGCCTCTGAAAGACTATACCCACCAGGGTATCAAAGGAGACACTGAGATTCATACCCTAACTTTTGGTAGAGTGCCAGAAACATTATGGAAGAAGAGAGAGATAGAAAGATCTGGAGGGAACAGGAACTCCACAAGGATGCCAATAAAGCCACAAAACCTGGGCCCAGGGGCCCTGCAGAGACTAATATGCCAACCAAGGACCACGCATGGAGAGGACCTAGACCCTCTGCTCAGATGTAGCCCATAGGCTGCTCAGTTTCCAAGTGGTTTCCCTAGTAAGGGGTACAGGGGCTGTCTCTGACATGGACTGTGTTGCCTGCCCTTTGATCACCTCCCCCTGGAGAGTGGCTGGCTCTTTGATCACCTCCCCCTGGAGAGTGCAGCCTTGCCAGACCACAGAAGATGATGCAGCTGACTTGATGAGACCTGATAGGCTAGGGTCAAATAGAAGGGGAGGAGGACCTCTTTTATCAGTGGACTAGGGGAGGGGCATAGGGGGAGAAGAGGCAGGGAGGATGAGATTGGGAGGAGATGAGGGAAGGGGCTACAGCCAAAATACAAACTGAATAAATTGTAATAAACAAATAGAAAAAAAGAAATTAATTTCGCTTTAAACATGTGACCAATTATTTAGTTTGAGCAAAACAATACATCCAAAATATTAAATATAGGTGTATGGTCTTGGAGATATTTTAAGTTTAATTCTAGATGGTTGCAATGAAATAAATATTGTAATATAGTGAGTCATGTCTATTTTCCTGGTTTCCCAGAGCATATAGTGATTATGTTTATACAATATTGCATAAATGTATAATTACAGCTTTAAACATACAATAAATTTATTATAAAAATGTACATATCTTAATTAAAAACATTTTACGGCTACAAAATTATGAGTCACTGGTGTTGTTACTGAGGCTTTTTTCCTGGTGGAAGGTTTTGCCCCAGTTTGGTGGCCACCAGAGAGCTTTGGTGACAGCTGCAGTGAGAGGTCACTTTTCAGGCTGTTTGATTGATGTGATATTGGTTGATAATGTTTTAACAGAACAGAACTTTTCAAAATTAAAGTCCGCCCTCCCAAACCTCTTTACTAACCAAGCAGTATTCTAAATTCTGTCATTCTAAAGTGTCTGCAGCATCTTTATCAGTGGATTTCATTTTAGGAATAGGAATATTTTTTTTCTCATCACAGGAAGTAACTTTTTATCTGTTAACTTCATTGTGAGATGGCAGTGTTTCACTCAATCTTCACATTTTGCTTCTAGTCCTTTTGCTGTGGCCACAAGATCAACGGTTCCTTTCTTTACTATAGTTGAGTCACTTAAGAGCTTCCGTGGGATTGAGAATAACTCTTAAATTCCTCTGAATATTGGTATTTAACCCTTCTTCCATAATCTCAGATGCTCTTACTGACATCAGAACGGGGAGGAAGCACTTCTAGAACGCTGCCCACGGCCAGCATGATCGGCAGCCTCACTGCCCATGGGTACTTGCTGCAGTGTGTGTCAGCTCCTGCTCACAGAACCCATGTCTTCCCTCACTCCTTGTAAAGCAGTAACCTCTGCTACTCCAAGGTTCTCTCCCTCTTTACCTCTCTCAGCTTTCGGAGAATTGTCAGAGTGGAACCTTCCCCGTGGTCTGCACCTGTTTCTGGATTAGGTTTTGGTTTAAAGGAATGCTGTGAACAGTTTGGTCTTCCATTCAAACCCCCCAAAATGCACTGTTCGCAGGAAGGCACCTCACCTCTTCATTTGTTCTCTGGAGGGGCACTTTTTACTTCCTGTAGGAAATTTTGTTTTGCATTCAGTCCATGGCTATTGCTATAAGAGGGCAGCATGTGCTTTTGATTTAAGTGAAAGGTTCTGCCCTTCCCCGTTTGTCTAGATACTTAGAAACCATCATGGTTATTAGTTGGCCTAGTTTCAATACTGTTTGTATCCAATAATTAAGGAGGGGAGAGAGCAGGGAATGGCCAATTGCGAAGCAGTCAGAACACACAGGTATCAGTTAGAGTTACTGTTTTAAATAGACGTGGTTGGTGGGGACCTCGAGTGATTTTAATAGTCATGTAATTATAGGTTGTCCTACCATGTGATGCTAATGGCAGTCTTGGACAGTGAAAAACAGTGACACAGGAAGCACATGCTGCAGTCCGCTTCAGCAAGGGTTGCCGTGGGACTCGGCTTGTGACACATGTATCTGCAAAGCGCAGTGACCGCAAGTGTGTCGTGACAGAGATGTCAGTGCTTGATATGAGCAAATATGTGGGAAAGAACGGAAGCACAAGAGTTCTTCCATTGCTGGATTCCAGGGATGCTGACCAGCCTCACTGCATCTTATGGAGGAGGAGGCCGACACTCCCAGTCTCGTGACCCTGGATAGGCGACAGCTCTGGGCCTGCTTTACAGTATTGACATTATTCTAAACTAATAATGGTTTTTATTTTATGAGACTGTTATAGTTTTCAAATAGTTTTTATTTTACTGTACTTCATTTTCTTTTGTTGATATATGAGGCTACCTGGTGAAGCCAGTTTTGTTCTTAATAATGTGATCCTTATTTTCACATTTGTTTAGTAGCTTATAATTTATAAATGACTTTATATACTTTTGTAAAAAGTAAAAACTTAACAGCGTTTGTGAGCAGCTTTTTCTTTCCACTCTGTAACAGAAAGCTTGGTGCTGCGCGGGGTTTGTTTAAGGTCACATTATTGACAGAACTAGAACTTGAGAATGCTGTATTCCATTTTAATATTCTAGTAGCATACTAAATATGTAATAAATATGTAATATGTTATTTAAGAAGTTTTTTATACATCATGATGTTCATTACAATGTGTTAAAATTGGATTATATTTCCCTTGTTAAGAATTTATTTGCAAGTTATAGTTCAGACTTTTTAATGAGGGGAGATTTTTGGGACAGAGTCTCACTATGTAGCTTGGGCTGAAGTTGGTAAATGGCCCTTGGGCTCTCAGTCTTCCTCCCTCGGCTTCTTGACAGACGGCTTAGAGGCGTGCAGCACCGAGTAGGGCAGACTGTTACGTGCATTACGTTTTTCACCTGATGGTCACTAGATTCTCACGTCCTGCCAGTCTGAGCAGGCCGCTTCTGTAGTACCAGACCTTTGTTTAATGCACTGTGTTGTTTGGTTTTTAAATAGGTCCAGATTGTTCTCTGAATGTTCCTTCTACCGAGTCTTACTGGATTTTGCCAAATGTTAAACCCTTCAGCCCCTCTGTGGGTCGGGCCTCACATAAAGCAGTTTTACACGGGAAATCTATGTGGGTCATCGGAGGCTACGCTTTCAACTACAGCTCTTTTCAAATGGTTCTGAAGTGAGTATTTCCTTACAGATTTTTATAATAAGGTAAGTTGTTTGTCCAAATATATAACTAATTATTTTTGCGATAGTATATACTTGATAAATGTGAGAATATATACAATCAGTTTGTCCAAAGTCAGTTATTTGGCATTGTACATCTAGGTCTGTTTTGTATAAAATTATTACCTGTCTAGAGTGCTTTAAATAAATTTAATATAAAGGTAGGCGTTGCCTTTGTTGGCAAAATGAATCCTGCTATCTTTTAGTTTTTAGAATGAAGTATAATTAATTGTATATGTAAAAATATTTTTTTCCTGTAAATTTTAATATACCTGAATGCTTTCTTGGTGTGTACTTTGCTCACTTTTTTGGGATAATAGTGCAAGTATTATAAGATCGGCCATTTCTCTCTGGCCACTGGCGCTGTCCTCTGCATGCTGGGTGACAGTATAAGTCACAGGGCAGCGGCTTTATCTGATTTCTTTCAGCTGATGATTGCGTTTTATAATTAATAACAGAATAAGGCAATGAGATCAGAAGAATCACTTGATCACCAAGGTTGTTTTCAGGGCTGACGGTCATGATTCGTACCTGCTAGTGTAATGCGGGTATCCAGTCAGACCTGTCCCGAGACAGAAGGCAGGTAATCTCAGCGTTAGCAGCGGCATGCTTGCACTGACGTTGCTTATTGGGCATCTGTGTTTTATCTGGTGACGCCATCTCTTCAATGTGTAGGCTTGTTAATTTTGATGCTTTAAGGAATTGTGAGGATATGAAAAACTTGCTAATGGTTATATCTAGAATTAAAATATGAAATAAAATAAATCCTGGAAGGGCCCGAGAGACGGCCCAGAGATGCAGAGCACTCGCTGCTCTTGCAGAGGACCTAGGTCCAGCATGCACAGGGCTGCTTCAGGTAACTCCAGTTCTAGCAGATCCAGCGCCGCGTGCTTGAGGTTATCAGTCCATGAAGCAAGTTCCTGCTCTGCGAAGATAATGGAGCGAAGGCTGCCGTGGGAAAGAAGCACGCATATCAGCAAAATTAAATTGTATACATGGAGCTAGACAGACAGGCTACTGGGGGTCAAATTAGAATTGCCAAGGAGGAGGGAGTGGTAAGTTCCCCGAGAAAGTTGGAAGCTGAGCAGACTTGAAAAAGGAAGTGGGGGCAATGGTGCAGGAGCTGTGGTCGGGCGCAGCGAGGCGAGGAAGCAAGCGTTCACCACGTGCACAGGAAGGCGAGGAAGCGTTCACCACGCG
>NW_026596125.1:17098194-17112589 GCF_907164565.1 Psammomys obesus
ACGTCACATGCAGGAAGGCGAGGAAGCGTTCACCACGTCACGCGCAGGAAGGCGAGGAAGCGTACAGGAAAGCCCGTGTGACTTGTTAAGAAATCTGTGAAAGGAGAGGATGGAGTTAAGGGGAGGGTGGGGACATGAATGGAGGAACGGAGAAGAATCTATGCATTACACTTGTGTGTGAATCCTTTGAGCATCCTTTTACTTACACTTGGGAAGACTCACTCTGACCATTTGACTGAGAACAGAGGGGGATGGAAAAGAAGGGTAGAAGCAGGGATTTTGCTAGAGTGAAATGATACAGGGAATGAGTTTAGTGTAGAGAAGAGCAAGAGCTGAGCCGCAGCGGAAGGAACAAGTGGGGTTCAGGAAGACACCCGGTGTCTGCAGAGGGATGCGGAAACGGGGTGCCTAGGATTTCTTCAGAAGGTGTTGGGTTAAGAAGCTTTCTGGAGTTGGAGTAAGCGAGGTGAAAGACCCATGGTGAGAAGCTGGGGGCCGCAGAGTGCTGGCTTGACCGGAAGTAAGGGCACAGTGGGGCTTGTTTTTAATCTTTTTAAATTATTTTATTTATTTTATGTGCATTAGTGTGAAGGTGTTACAGACAGTTGTGAGCTGCCATATGGTGGCTGGGAATTGAACTCGGGTCGTCTGGAAGAGCAGGCAGTGCTCTTAACCAGTGAACTATCTCTCCAGCCCCCAATCTTTTTTTTTTTTTTTTTTTAATACATGTTTGCTGATGTAGTAAGACGAAGGGGGAAACAAACAGAGCAAAGGGACAGTGGAGTTCCTCTGTGGTGGGCTCACTAGGTGCCTGAAGGCGGCATGTGACTTTCCAAGCCGCCGCTTGCATGTGTTTGCCAAACTAAGAGCCACCTGGAGTGTGGCAGTCCGCCTGGAGCGCTGAGCCCTGGGCACTTCAGATGCAGCTCAGAACCTCAGCGTCCATAGCAGTAGATTCTAGAAGTCATGCTTTTGTGTCACAGTATACAAGAGTAGCTTACTTTTATGAAACTTTTGCTAATAACATTTATTTTGCACAGTTTAAAAGAATTATTATCAAGTAAGTTGTATTGATGTGTAGGAAATAAGCAATTCCTGATGAATTGGTTATTTAAACACACATGTATAGAGGATAAGTGTAAGTACTGAAAGCAAATGACTATTGAAAAAAGGGAGATTTTTATCTATTTCCAAGGAAACCTGGATTTTATTTTAACTTGAAAGTCGAGAGCTCGTTATTTTTACGTTAGGCTCGTTGCAGTTCTTTGACGCACTTAGACCAGTTTTGGTAATGAGTGGAGCGGGAGCTGCAGATGGGTGATGTGCAGGTACAAGGACCACTGAGCGCCCCCTCTGCTCGCTGCACGTTTAGGTGGCTAAGCCCCAGCTTAGCTCTTTTGTGACGGGAGCATTTTAACAAGTTTTAATATGGCTCATAAAATTGTTAGTTGTTTGTCCTTTTGAGTTTAAAGAGAACTTGGATTCAAGTGAAGAAACTCGTGAATTAAAGAACTGAAAAGGACTTTTAGCTTACTAATCTAGTTTGTTTTCCTGTGTTTAGTTACAATTTAGAAAGCAGTATATGGAATGTAGGCACTGTCTCGAGAGGACCTCTTCAGAGATACGGACATTCTCTCGCTCTCTATCAGGTAAATCTCTTGATTGAAAGAGGTGGTTACTGTCTTCATTTGGGTTAGAGAAATGCTAGGTCTCAGGTTTCTGTCAAGTGCTCAGTGAGAACGGTAGACCACAGGGCACCCAAGAAGGAGAGCTAACATTTCATTATCTTGTGTCATGTTGGGCATATGCAGCAGTGAAGACTGAGGGCTTTTGGTGGGGTTCCCTCCCGCAGGTATTTGTTTTTGCGGAACGCCTTTGTTAACTACCCCAGGCTGGCTTTGAACTGGCTGTTGCCCTCACATTTATGTTCCTTCTACTCTGTTCTTGGGGTCTTGGGGTCGTAGCATGCCTGGTTGTTTTATTTGTGGGGATGTATACATCAATTTATTATTTGAATGATGTTGAAGTGCATTTATAGTATATAATCGCCGTCACCGTTATCGTCACGTATGTTTTAATCTTGTAAAGCTGCAGCGCTAACCATTCCTCCCATCTTCCAACTCCGGTAACTGCCAGCTTTCTGCTCGTTTGAGTTTGACTCCTGTAGGTGTCCGCTGTGAGCAGAATGAGACGGCCTCTGTTCCGTGTGGCTGGCGTGTTTTCCTCAGCATACTGTTCAGTCTCAGGGATGTGGCAGTACAGACGGTGCGCCACTGTGTGTGCGTTAGGGAAACCCGTGCTAACGGTGCTGAGAGCTCCCACCTTTCGCCATGGTCAACATCTGTCTGTCTGTATGCTGTCAGTTCTTTTAGATGCTTGGGAGCAGAGTTGGTGGCTCATGTGGCAATTCTATGTTGAGTTTTCCGGGAACCTCTACACTGTTTTGTATACTGGCAGTGCCATTTTACAGTCTGTTAGTGTTGACGGCTTCCAGCTTTGTCTATGGTTCTGCTAACGGTGCTTTCTGATTTTAGATACTAGGTCCTTGTTGATAATAGAGTTATTAGTTTATGATCTGCAGTTAACTAGCAGTTGGTACTGTTTCGTAGTTTTTTTTGTTTTTTTTTTTTTAAACAGTGTCTCACTGTGTTACCCTGGCTGGATTGAAATCTGTTAAATAGTGTTACTGGCTATTGCATATCTACTTTGAAGATGTGCTTACTCAAATCCTCTGCCATTTTTATATTGGCTTGCTTTTGTTGTTAAGTTTTAAGAGTTTTTCGTGTATTGATATATTAACATTTCACCAGCTATGTGGTTTGTAGGTATTTGTAGGTATTTCTCCTTTTCCCTATCTGCTCACTGTTACAGTGCTGCTCTTTTGTGCGTGGAACTGGAGATTGACCCTAGGGCCTCACGTGTGCTACACAAGTGCTCTTGCTCCGACCTGCGTCCTCTGGTGGTGCAGGGGATTGAACACCAGTACTTGCACGTGCTAAGCACGTGCTCTGTCACTTAGCTATGTCCTCTGTCAGCCCAAAAGTTCTAGGCTTATGTAGTTACAATTTATTTATGATTTTTGTTTTTGGTGACTTATATAGGAAATCATTACCAGATTAACAACATGAAGCTTTTCCTTTATACTGTTTTTTCCTCCCTAACTTTACACATTTTAGATCTTATGTTTGTATCTCTCTTCAACTTTGGGATCTTATGTGTTTTAAGTTCAGGGCCCAGTTTCATTCCACCTGTGGGTAAATACTGTCTTGGAACCCTTTGTGGAAACACTGTCCTTTCCCATTAAACTGTTCTGCCATTTGGTCGGTTTATTCTGGGCTCTCTGTTCTGTTGTATTGGTCCATACATTCATCTTTATTCTGTTACTGCTCTGCTTTGCATTCTGTAATTCTTAATACCTTTGGAAGTCAAAGAGTCTTAGACTTCAAATTTGTTTTTGTTTAAGATTGTTTTGGCTATTAATGATCACTTAAAAGTTCTATGAATTGTAGGTAGTGTTTCATGTTCCAAAAAAAGCATATATATATATATATACATATATATATATATGGAATTTATGTACTTAAAAAATTTAGGGCCTAAAATAATGGGTTTTATTAATTTTTTTGTGTATGTGTGCAGAATAAGGGCCTATAGAATGGGAGGGAGTCACTGTCAACTGTATATGAGATAGGGCATTAACAACAAGAATCTACAAAGAACTCAAAAGCTGAACACACCTCCAGAATTCATCTACTCAATAAACAGTCAAATCAACTGAACAGACAAGTCTCAAAAGAACCACAAGCAGGAAACCATGGGCATGGCAGTGCTTGTGACTCCAGGACCTGGGGAGGTGGCAGCAGGAACCTGAGTTCAAAGCCACCCTTAGATACATAGCAGCCTCAGACTAGTGTGGGCTCCATAAAATCCAGTCTGAAAAAAACCAAACTTCAACAAAAAGAGAAAAAGTAAAACTGGCTAATAAATACATGGAAAATGTTCGTAATTCTTACTCGTCAGGGAAATGCGATTAAACCTGAGATCCCATCATCACCAGGAAAACAAATGAAGGGCCAGAGATGGCTCAGTAGGTAAGATCACTTGTTGCCCTTGTAGAGGATTCAGGTTTGCTTTCCAGTATTCATGTTGTGGTTCAAAATGCTTGGGAACTCCACCCTCTTTTGACCTCCACGGGAAACAGGAACACATGCAGTACACATATATACATACATGCTGCTTTGCCCCCTCAGATCAGGGGATGAGGTGAGAACTATATCCAAGCTTTACAAATACATGGCTTGGGCTGAGCCCAGAACATTTCTATCATTGTTCTGTTAATCCCTAGGCCTGGCCTCCATACAATCCAATCTTTTGCAAGCCTGGACCTTGAAGGTTTCAGCTTCCAGCCTCCATCTGCTACCCTAGGCCCAGAATATTTTCAGCCTCTGAGACTTACTGTGAATAAGCCCACCCTTTCTAGTTCTTTCTGACTCTGGCTGGTCCAATTCAGCTGTTCTGGCTCACTCCTTTCCAAGCTGACTGATTCAAACCAGCTTCTCACTGAATTGCTGTGTTTGAAAAAATTGCCTCTGAACACCACAAACTGGACTGTGCAAACTCAACTGCACTCAGCCTTACTGTACTCCAGAACTTTACTGTACTGTCTCCATGAACTCTCCTGCCCTCCCTCTCTCTCTCTCTCTGCACCACTCTTAAGTAGTTTCTCTTTACTGTCTGTTCTTATGAGAGTTGGTTTTTTACTGTCTCTGACTCATTCTGTCAGATCCTTCTCTGATTCCTCACTTTATCTGTCCCTCAATTAGATGTCATTGTTTGAGATTAAAGGTGTGTACTAAGGACATGTCTGTATTCCAGCCAGATTGTGAAAGGAACTTTTATTTTTCTGTTTCAGTGGCTTACTGCCTCTGCCTGCTAACCTAGGCCTAGTCCTGGCAGCTTCTAGGCTCCATACAATCTAACATAGGCTTAGAATATTTTCAGCTTCAGACTTACTGCTGAATAAGCTCACCTTGCTTGTTCTTGCTGAGCTCTGGGATGGCTGGTTCAACTCAGCTGTTCTGTCTTAAACTCCTCCACCAGGTAACTTATTCAATGTGGCTTTTCCCTTGGCATTTGAATTGCTCTGCTTGGCCTTAAACTAACTCCAACAATCTGCTCTAATCTTCTGGTTTCTTCTCATTCTCTGGTTCATTCTGCCTTTAACCTCTCTCTGTAAAACTTTCCCAGTAAAGCTGCCTCTTGTCTCCCTCTGCATTGCCCATTAAGAAGCTTGTCTTTCCTCTCTCTCCTCGTGAGAGTTGAGTGTATCCTCTTCTGTCAAATCTTTCTCTGATTCAGGGGATCACTGTTTCTGCCACTCAGTTAGACATTGCTTTCAAACATGGTGCTTCCTTCTACAAACTAACTTTACCATCACTGTTTGGGATTAACGGTGGGCACCACTACACCTGCACCTAAGCTTGTCTTTACCTGAAACCTGCTCTATCCCAGTCTGGCCCTGAACTCAGATCTGCTGGCCTCTGTCTCCTGGATTAAAGGTGTGTCTGTATTACAGATAGATCACACAGACCCAGAAGGTCTTTGGATGTGATCTCTTGCCAGAACAGCCATGTTGCTGGATTAAAATTCCTCAACATAAAACCAGACACATTAATTAAATCAGCTAGAAAAAAAAAGTGGGGAATACCCTAGAACTCATTGGTACAGGAGAAAACTTCGTGAACAGAACACCTACAGCACAGGCTCTAAGAACAACAATCAATAAATGGGACCTCGTGAAATTGAAAAGCTTCTGTAAAGCAAAGGACACCATCGTCAAAACAAAGCGACTGCCTACAGATTGGGAAAGAATCATCGCCAACCCTTTATCTGACAGAGGACTCATATCCAGTATATATAAAGAACTAAAGAAGCTGAAAAGAAACAAACCAAGTAATCCAATTAAAAAATGGGGAACAGAGCTAAACAGAGAACTCTCTGTAGAGGAATATCGAATGGCAGATAAACACTTAAAGAAATGCTCAACCTCATTAGCAATTAGGGAAATGCAAATTAAAACAACCCTGAGATTTCACCTTACACCCATCAGAATAGCCAAGATCAAAAACTCAAGTGACAACACATGCTGGAGAGGTTGTGGATAAAGGGGAACTGTTCTCCACTGCTGGTGGGAATGTAAACTGGTACAACCACTCTGGAAATCAATCTGGCGCTTTCTCAGACAACTAGGAATAGCGCTTCCTCAAGATCCAGCCATACCACTCCTAGGCATATACCCAAAAGAGGCGCAAGTACACAAAAAGGACATTTGCTCAACCATGTTTGTAGCAGCTTTATTTGTAATAGCCAGAAGCTGGAAACAGCCCAGATGCCCCTCAACTGAAGAATGGATGCAGAAACTGTGGTACATCTATACAATGGAGTATTACTCAGCAATGAAAAATAAGGAAATCATGAAATTTGCAGGTAAATGGTGGGACCTGGAAAGGATCATCCTGAGTGAGTTGTCCCAGAAGCAAAAAGACACACACGGTATATACTCACTCATATAAACATACAACATAGAATAAACCCACTAAAATCTGTACATCTAAACAAACTAAGCAAAAGAGAGGACCCTAACTAAAATGCTCAATCCCCATCCTGAAAGGCAAAGAGGATGGACATAAGAAGAAAAAGAAAACAGGAAACAACCTAGGAACCTGCCACAGAGGGCCTCTGAAAGCCTCTGCCGTGCAGACTGTCAAAGCAGATGCTGAGCCTGATGGCCAACTGACGGGCAGAGTGAATGGAATTTTATGTAAGAAGTGGGAAATAGTAAGAGCTGGAGAGGACAGGAACTCCACAAGGAGAGCAACAGAACAAGAAAATTTGAACACAGGGAACTTCCCAGAGACTCATACTCCAACCAAGGACTGTTCATGGAGATAACCTAGAACCCTGACAATGCAGCCACTTCTGATGAGAACTGATAGACTAAGATCAGAAGGAAGGAGAGGAGGACCTCCCCTATCAGTGGACTTGGGGAGGGGCATGCATGCAGAAAGGGGGGAGGGTGGGACCAGGAGGGGAGGAGGGAGGGGCTTATGGGGGGGATACAAAGTGAATAAAATGTAAGTAATAAAAGTTACATAAAAAATTTAAGAAAAGAAAAAATTCTCTACATGTAGGCAAACAGTCATGCACAGAAAGTAAAGTTAAAAGGAAAGGAAACAGGCCAGCAAACATTGTCAAGATAACAGTGAAAGGGGCTCTTGCACACTGCTGCTTGGACGGTGATGCGCCACAGCCACTGCGGGGTCCGGATGGAGGCTCCATAAGAGCTAAGAGCAGAACCGTGAGGTAATCCAGTCTCCACTCTTGTTTCTGTCTGTGAAGGGTCTCAGTCAGCACACCTCAGAGACACTGCATATCCATGCATATTGCGGCACTCGCCAGAATAGCCAAGACATGGAGCCAGACCAGACGCCCACCAGCAGCCGAAAGGATGGTGCAAATGTTATCTGCACGGTGCTTTATTCAGCCATAAAGACTGAAATCGAATTATTTGTAGGAAAATGGATAGAACTGTGTGCCATGTTAAGCAAAATTAGCCAAAAACAGACAAAATTGCCTGTTTTCTTATACGTGAAATCTGTACTTAAATATTAGTATATTTACAGGATATGACGTAAGGAGGAGGGCACGGAAAGAGCAGTTATGGCTGACACAGTGTCCCATCTCTACGTGAAAACTCTAGAGCTGGTCACACACACACAATTTCATGCATCTGAATGTCTCTTGAGTCGTCTTAGCACTGTGTCATAACCGTTGGCCCGTAGGCACATCCATTTACTTTCAGGTGTCTCCGGACTCTTCTTCCTGTTGTGCTAATGTGTGCCCGGACCACACTGTCTGGAGATTTGTTTTGTATGAAGTTTTAAGGAAGTTTGTGCTTTTCTGCAACCCTTGCTATTATATATGAGTTTTAGAATGGCGTTTCTGTCTGCTTCGACAAAGAAGCTAGGTAGACTCCCGCTAGAGCGTGCTGAGACTCCTTTCACCTCAGTGTTACGTGTTCTGAGCCCCAAACATGGAGTAGCTTTCCATTTATAGCTTTGCAAATTTCGTCTGGGTTCTGTCCCTTCGGTTTTGAACTCTTGTAAATTGATTCCTAAAAACTGGTGTTCAGCCTAGTTGCTTTGCTACCTTTGCAAGTATGTAGCCACGCACGTACTTTGTTCACGAACCTTAAGCTGCGGTAGAGCTGGAATCACTCGCTCACTCTGCTTCTTCGCATCTTTTATTTAGAAGGTGATGTAATCTGCTGATAGAAATTGAGTTCCATCCCATTTTTATCTGGACTTTATTAGTTGTTTTTTTTTTTTGTGTGTGTGTGTGTTTGCCCTAGATAGACCTTTCAGTACAGTTTTCAACAGAAGTGACAAAGTGGGCGCTCTTATCTTATTCTTGGTCTTAGGCGAAATCATCCTACATTCACCATTAAGGTTAATTTTAATTTAGTGTTTTTCTTAGATAACCTTTATCAAATTGAAGAAATCATCTTTTTAGTTTGCTGAAACATAGTGGTCTGTACCATTTTTGTCTCACTTATACGAATCAAATGTGAATGAAATTAACTGGATAATTTATAAGTGCGATACAGGTTTACCTTAGGTCAACTAACAGCATGTAATATTTTCCCGCAGCCATAAATGGTTAATAAAATACACTCTCAGTGATGTGCAAATGTCCGTGTTTTTGGAGAGTGGTCGAGAGTAATAAGAACAAGTCAAACAGGCGACATAATTAAAATGCAACTCTTATGGTCGTTCCGATACTGGGAATACTTTCCGTGGGTGAGGCCAGTGAGCTCAGGTGCTGCCGTGTGGAGCCGCCCGTTGTAAAACCACTGCAGTCTGAAGCATTGCGTTCCTGAGATGTTTAATGCATTTGCCCACTCACATCGGTTCAGTGCATGGAAACAAAAATATACTTAGTAGAGCATATAATGTGAACATTTAAACTAAACGCATTAATGCAACTTGCTGAAAGCATAGTAACGCTCCCTTTCGCTTTGGTTGCTGTGTTCCATGAGAGTTTTTACAGGACGGAGCTGCCTGAGGTAGGCTGTGGGCCCTTTCTAGCATGTAGCATTTAAATAGGGTCTTTTAAAAAGTCGATGCATGGTGCTGAGAGATCACCACTGTCTCCTGACGTGTGCATTTTAACTTACAGGAAAACATCTTTATGTATGGAGGCAGAATTGAGACTAGCGACGGCAATGTCACAGATGAGCTCTGGGTCTTCAACGTACACAGCCAGTCCTGGAGCACGAAGACCCCCACCGTGGTCGGGCACGGCCAGCAGTACGCCGTGGAGGGCCACTCGGCGCACATCCTGGAGCTGGACAGCAGGGACGCCGTCATGATCGTGATATTTGGGTACTCTGCGCTATACGGCTACACCAGCAGCATACAGGAGTACCATATCCGTGAGTGCCTTCACCGTGTAATTTCTTCATTAGTTGGTGCTTGGAGCATTTTCACTTTTAATCTTCTAATTATTTGGTCAAATGGTAAATCATTTTAGATTGGAATTATAAGGCAAGGACTAATGCTTTTGAATATAATCTTTATGATTATATTTATGCTAGATTTTTGTCATTTAATATTTGGGTACATCTCTTAGCCAGATGAGGGGGAATGTTATACACTCATTTTCAAAGATTTACAAATAGTTTAAGATGTGAGACACTCCAGTAGATGGTGCTGTTCCCTTGGATTTTACCTATGAACCAAAAGCTGAAATTCGCTTATGTCGTTGTATAGTTCATGATTTTTAGGATTTTAATTTTTTGTATTATGTTCTTGGTCATACTTTTAGGCCTCTGGTTACTTTAAGGTAGATTCTCAAGGATAAACTGTTGATTCCTGGAAGAGGTTCTTATTTACTGTGTGCAGGTGGCCTGGTCAGTGTATGCCTGATTTTCTGTACTGTTTTAATTTTTCTAGTACCTCTCCCCGACTCCTATGGCATTTCCAAGTAGTGATAACTTTTTTCTATAAATTTTAATTTGTCTACAAACATTTACCTCATAGTTGCTGTTTAAATTTACAACTGTGCTCATTTCTGGGGGTCTCCCTCCTTAATGAGCTCCTCCTTTTGGCTTTTGTGTGAACAGCACAGTCAACCTTGAGTCCTTGTACAGTCTCAGGATGAGTGCTCCTGTGCGGGCCGCATTAGCAGCAGGAATGTCTGCGTGAGGGAGGTGCCTTCCGTGGCCTCGCCCGAAGTTCTCCTAGAGCCTGCAGCGCACTTTTTATTACAGATGTGTTACTCTTTAGGCGCTGCTGAGCCTTTCTACTTGCTGCACATAGTACCTCCCGTGCTGTCGCTCTTGGACCTTTCCGTTTCGTCCTTTGCCTCTGATCCTCCCTGTGCTGTCCTGCTCACCCTTCCAGCTCTGCCTGCCTTGCGTTCATAGTAAGCAGTATGGCATCACCCTCGTATTGTGTGCCACCTGTCAGGTCAGCTTGTTCCCGTCCAGTTTTCCTTGCTGACTGTTTCATAAGCGTGTCTCCCTTCTCTAACACGCATGCTGTCAAACACACATGATGTGTTTCATGTCTTCACAGTGTCATTCGGTCATGGAGTGCTTTGCTGGATGGAGGGCACACCAATGCACTGCAGTGGCTGGAGGGCTGGTGTCCCTGCCAGATGTTAGCTAACACACGTATTGTCTGGTAGATTGTGGTTCCAGTTAGGAACAATCCCTCTGTAGAATTGCAAGGGGAGTTGTGGTGGATTAAAAAGTATCTGCGCATTCACTTCCTTTTGGGTTATTCTATAACCAAAATTCTATTTTTATTCTTTTGTTGGTTGCATAGAAGTGGGATGAATTTTTGAGTATTATAGAAATAATAGATGAATCATGAGCATTTGAAAAATTCTGTGTATTAGGAAAGTGAAAATTAAAATGTCAGTTTTTCTTTAAGTGGTGTTTACCGCTGTGTCCAAGTGCATTTGAGCTGCTGCTGTAATGCCTAGGTGTCTGATGTCAGAAGGGTAAAGTTCTTTCACCCTGAAAATGCCACAGGAAAGAGCACACAGCAGGGAACAGATAATGTTGGAGGATGTAAGCTCACTGAGCCACAGGACGCAGTGCTGGAGAGCGCTGCTGGGCAGGAGAGGAGGCTCATGTCACCCGCTCCTGCAGAGGACATGATCAGGTCCCAGCAGCCACCTGGCCTGCTGATGTTACAGACACAGGAGAATGTCTTCTTTTTCCTTTGAAACGTTCACTGGTGTGCCCATGGGTAAAACCCAGCGATATGATTGTCAGGAGAGTGCTGAAACTTTAGTTCTTAGGGCCGGCACCTTCTGAAGTTTGCTCAGTTAGCTTAGGTTTCAGGGCAGAGGCCATGTAATTTTTATCTTTTTTATATCACTAACTTATTTCGAGTTTGTCACACGAAGGCACCAATATGTATTTGCTATATATTTTATTTTATTAAGGACTATTTTTAAATAACACAAATACACATAAAAAAGTTTCCCCTTTTCTCTTTTGGTAATACAATAATTGGATTTTCAGTGTTTCAGAAGTTATTATGGGATACCAAGGACAGTTAGTCCTTCGTCAGCACTGACTGTAGCATCTTCAGCTATTATGTGCTGAGTGAGTGCTGTTCAGTTCTAGCTACTTATAAAAATGTTAACCTAGTGGCTTTTGGGATACTTTGGTTATATTTTTAACTACTGTTTGAGTTTCATGATTTATTTATTTATTTTTTTCTGCTACAGCATCAAACACTTGGCTAGTTCCAGAAACTACAGGAGCGATTGTACAAGGTGGATATGGCCACACAAGTGTGTATGATGAAGTAACCAAGTCCATTTATGTCCATGGAGGCTACAAAGCATTGCCAGGCAATAAATACGGGCTGGTGGATGACCTCTATAAGTATGAGGTGAACACCAAGACCTGGTGAGTAGAGATGGAGAAAATCTGATAGTGGTGCACAATAATATTTTATTGCCTTTTCTCATAAATATATTTTGATAGTGTTCTTTCCCCTTTGCCTGCTCCCCCCAGACCCTCCTCAACCCTCTACCCATCAACCCCATATTTTTTCCTCTTTCAGTAAAAAAACACAGACACACCTTTAATCCCAAACAGTGACGTCTAAGTGAGGGGTACACAAAGTGAGAACCAGAGAAAGATGTGACAGAATGAATGAGAGATAGGATCCACCCAGCCCTGGAGGGAACAGACAGGAAGGAGAGACTACTTAAGAGCAGTGCAGGGAGAGAGTGGAGTTCTGTGCAGTTCTGTTGAGTTCCTGCCAATCTGTGCAGTTTCCCTTCAGTTTGTGCGGTCAGTGCAGTTCAGTTCATTGGGTTCAGAGGCAGTTTTTCCAAGTAGAGCAATTCAGTAAGAAGCAAGAGAAACCAGTTTGAATCAGGCAGCTTGGAGAGGCGTTTGAGCCAGAACAGCTGATTTGGACCAGCCAGCCAGAGTTCAGAACTAGGAAGGGTGAGCTTATTCAGCAGTAAGTCTCAGAGCTGAAAACAGTCTAGGCCTAGGTTAGCAGACAGAGCCTGGAAGCTGAAGTCTTCAGGGTCTGGGCTTGTAGACTATTAGATTGTATTTAGGCTGCAAGTTTATAGGTCCAGGCCTAGGGATAATTAGAACAGAGATAAAAATACTCTGGTTCAGCCCAAGCCTTCTATTTGTAAAGCTTGTGTATGGTCTCATCTCATCATCTGAGGAAATGAAAACAACATTTAGACTGTATATACAAACAATATAATTTAAATAATTTCTGAGCTCATACAAATACCTATAAGTACTTCTATTACATTCATTTTAGATGAGTGATTTTGTTTACCATTATAATTTCTAGCTTTGGAATTATATATGCAGGATTTGTTCTTATTTATACTTTTCAGCTTTATAATCTAATTTGAATAAGATACAAAGCTTATGGTATTAAGATATATTTTTCATTTTTAATATCTAGCAGTGCTAGGCACACGTTATAGCATCCTTCTCATGCTCATTTGTAGTAATTTTTCTGAGCTGCATGCATTAAAGTGACATGGAGATGTGTTCCTGAAGTGGCATGTAGCTCTGAGGTGCCATCTGCCTCCCACATCAGGGAAGGTCCTGGTTCTCAGTAGCAGCTGAAAACAGAATTTCTGCTCCTGCCCATGGGGCAGATAGGAACAGTAGCTCAGTAATATTTTGATACGTGTCTCCCCAATTAATACGGTGATTCTGAGTTCTTTTAAGCGCCCATTTGTCTCTTTTTGTTTAATGTATGACTTATTTATATCTCTCACATTCAATTTCTGCTAGAAATACTGATTTTTTTTACTTATTGTTTGTGTTTATAGTTTTGAAATATATATATATATGTATATATATTTACATATATATATATTGCTGTGCTTGTTTCTTTTGCAGAATCTGGGAAATTATGCTTTTTGTTTTAAGACAATAAACATGTCTTTTGAAGGTGTTTGAGTGCACTTAAGGAAAATTGTTTGCTAGAGACTGATTTATTATCCTTTCACTTTTAACTCAATGCCTTACTTCCCACATTGTCTAAAAAGAGTAGGGGTTGTGAGACCTCCTCTGGGAAATGAACAATAATATTTTAAAGATGAAAAAAGATATTAAGGCACACAACGAAGCAGCTTCCTAAGTGCTAAGGACAAGGGAAATTAATATAATTATAGTAAAATCCCCGGAAAATGAAGACAAAAGTAGAAACAAAGAGGACAGGTGTTCCCTGCCTCAGAGGCGACCCTGACTGACCGACGACCAACCAATTCTCCTTGTTCTGTAATGCATATGTGTTGTGAGAAGTGGATGTGCATGGGTGTGTTTGCTCTGTGGTGGGCACACACGTCTGTGCGGTCACATGTAGGCCTGCATGTGCATGCCTGTTGAGCTTTGAGATTGGAGTCATCTTATTTATCAAGGAAGGGTCTCCCAGATCACCACAGAGTCACTGACACAGCTCTCCCGGCTGGCCTGCTTACTCCAAGGATGCTCTGCCTCTCTCCTCCACTGTCCACGCACTGGGACTCAGGTGGGCTACCACACCTACGTGCCTTCACCTGGGCTCTGGGGAGCTGGGGTCTACTCCCTGCCCTAGTCACTTAGTAAACGCTTCACCACTCGAGTAGACAACTGCTTAACTGAACACATGGAAGCCAGAAAACACGGTGCTTTCAAGTGTCTGAGAGACAGCCAGCCTAAAAGTCTGTACCTAAAGGAAATAGTGTTAAAAAAGCAAGCAACATAATGGCATTTAAAAAACCCAGCCAGCCAACCAGCCAACCAGCCAGCCAGCCAACCAGCCAACCAGCAACCAGCCAACCA
>NW_026596125.1:17112599-17154140 GCF_907164565.1 Psammomys obesus
GCCAACCAGCCAGCCAGCCAACCAGCCAACCAGCAACCAGCCAACCAACCAGCCAACCAGCAACCAGCCAACCAACCAAACAAAAACATAAAGAACTGAATTGAACAACAACATATTTCAGCAATAGGGGAAAACTAAGCCAGCGTCCTGTAACTTAAGAAATAGTAATATGTTTCATATCACCTCTTGGGTTTATTATTATATTCTACTATTTATGATGATCTGATATGGTAAAGGAGGCTCACATTTTAATGTTTAGCCACCAGACATTTTTTTGGTACTATCCTTAGGAAAGGACTTCGACTTTGTTACCAAGGTCTGGTGCCATTAGAGCTTTGATCCCTTAGCTCAGTTAAATGAGACAGCTTATGATGCTTTGTGCATACCTCTTGTATCTGACTGTAGGAGGCTGCAACATTTTCATGGATCTTTGCAAGGCTGTGTGTGTGTGTGTGCAAGAGAGAGAGAGAGAAGGAGGGAGGGGGAGAGAGCGAGAGAGCAGAGACTTAGATTTTGAAAACCTATTTACCTTTCAGAGACTTTGGAGTCAGAGCGACTTCATAGGTCTGCTTTTAGATAAACCACATTTCAGCGGGTGGTGACTGCCATCTTGTATGTCTACATGTTGAATGTCTGAAGCTTTTCAGCAAATCCCTTATTGGATGCTCAGGTTAACAAGAAAACCAGAGGAAGTACTGGCAGAAATATAAAGGAAATTTATTAGCAGTAATGATGGTCAGAGAAGTTGGCCAGGAGAGAATCTTTTGTAAGGTTGAAGAGATAATTATGTTTGTAGCTTGACCCAGGAACAGTCAAACAGATATGAAAACAGGATAGACAGAAGGGGACAATTTGCTAGAGGAATTTGCAAAACCAGTAGGGATGGAATGTAGTTCTGAGAGAGGAAGCAGGCATTTTATGTTCTTAGGGACGCGGGGGGGGGCAGGAACACAAATGCAGGAACTGGGCAGAGGTGGCAGGAATGTGTACAGAGGTCACTTCTTCTTCCTTTCTCTGTGAGTAAAGGAAGTCACTAGTGGGAAACGAGCGGAGTGTAGGAGGCTGAGTTGAGAGAGAGCTGTGTCAAGTGGTCCCTCAGGAGAGGAGGAGGGTGGATGGGCGAGGGAAGAGAAGGACCACAGTGAGATTGGGAGACGTGTAATGGTTCTCAAGAAGCCGTTAGGTACGGGCCTACATCCTCCGACCTTTCAGTCCCAGGCTGAGCATTTGGCATGAATGAGCAACTACAGTGTAGATATTCTTATTTAGTCTGTTGGTCAATACATCCATTTCCCCAATCTGATTACTCACGAGTATAAATTCTCGGTCATAGGGAGTAGTATCACCTTCGATTTTACCCAAACTGCATTCCAGTTTGCATGTCTACTCATTTGCCATCTGACCAGTGATGAATGAGAGTTTCTGACTCTACAGGCATTCTTTCCAAGATTTGGTATTGTGTCCTTAAAAACAAACAAACAAAAAATTTGTGGTTGCGATATGATTGGGGGAATTATGCCTAATTTTTGTTTTCTCCTGTCTCTCTCTGTCTGTCTGTCTGCCTATCTACTTCTCTGCGCAGGCAGTGCATAGATGGTCATGCACACACATACGCCCCTGTGCGTGTGTGTGCGAGTAAATGGAGGCCAGAGCCTTACAGTGGGCATCTGCTTTCTTCTCCCGTGCGGTCTTTGAGGGGGCCTGTCCCTGAGCCTGGAGCTCACTGACCTGGGTGACTGGTCATCGCCAGGCCTTGCTCATCTCCATCCCTCACCCCTGGCGCCACAGGCATCCTCTTGCTCCCGAGAGACAAGCACTTTAGTTTGCATTTCCGTTACTAATAACATGGAGCATCTTTTATATTTATTGTCCATATGGTGCTTTTTTGAAATTTTGTGAACCTGGATCCCCTGCAGACACTAAGGGCTGTTTTTGTTGTTGTTGTTGTTTTGCATAGAACATGCCAAACACATTTATTAAAAGTACAAGTCATGGCATAATTATTCAGTAAACATTATTTTTTGAGATAACTTTCTGAGTATGTTTTACTTTTCTTATCAGTTTTATATTTACATTTTATAGACATTAAGGTTACTTTTGTTTAGAAATTTGTTTAGATGCTTATATCATATCTTACAAAGCCAGCTTCCAGCTTCTTACTGGCATTTGATAATTCAGCCTGAACGTATCTTTAGCTATATCAACTTATTTTTCTTTCAGTTTTTAAAAACTACTATTACTTATTACAATTTATTCACTTTGTATCCCGGTTGTAGCCCCCTTCCTGATTTCCCTCAAGTCGCACCCTCCCTCTCTCTTCTCCCCTTATCTCTTTCTCTTAGTCCACTGATTGGGGGAGCTCTTTTCCCCCACTATCTGACCCTACCCCAGGAGTGCCTGGACCCTCTTCCTCTGTGGGCTGGCTAGGTTGCCCCACCAGGGAGAAGTGATCAAGGAGCAGGCAACTCAGTTCATGTCAGAGACTGTCTCTTCTCCTCTTACTAGGGAACCCACATGGAGACTGAGCTGTCTGTGGGCTACATCTGAGCAGGTCATCTCTATGCATGATCTTTGGTTGATGCGTCAGTCTGTGCAGTACCCCCAGGGCCCAGATGTTTTGGCTCTGTTGGTCTCCTTGTGGGGCTCCTGTCCCTTCCTTGTTTTTGTATATCCCCCCTTCTTCCATAAGATTCCCTACACTCTGTCCAAAGTTTGGCTGTGAGTCTGCATCTGCTTCAATCCCCTGCTGGGTGGAGTCTTTTAGAGGACATCTATGGTAGGTTCCAGTCCTGTTCCCTTTCTTCTGTTTCTGGTGTCTATTCTGTTTGTCCTTTTGAATGAGGATTAAGCCTCTTCCTAAGGTTCTCATTGTTGTTTAGCTTCTTTAGGTCTGTAGATTTTAGTATGTTTATCCTATATTATATGTCTAATATCCAGTTATAAATGAGTGTGTGTCTTTCTCCTTCTGGGATATCTCACTCAGGATGATCTTTTCCAGTTCCCATCATTTGCCTGCAGTTTTCATGATTTCCTTGTTTTTAATTGTTGACTGGTATTCCATTGTGTAAATGTACCACAATTTCTGTATCCATTCCTCAGTTGAGGGACTCGGGGTTGTTTCCAGTTTCTGGCTATAACAAATAAAGCCGCTGTGAACATAGTTGAGCAAATGTCATTGTTGTATGGTTGAGCATATTTCAGGTATATGCCCAGGAGTGGTATAGCTGGATCTTGAGGAAGCACTATTCCTAGATTGTGCCAGAATGATTTCCAAAGTGGTTGTACAAGTTCACATTTCCACCAGCAATGGAGGAGGGTTCCTCTTTCTCCACATCCTCTCCAGCATTCCTTTAGCTTTTGGTTTTAGCCATTCTGGTGGTGTGAGGTGGAATCTCAGGGTTGTGCTCTTAACCGCTGAGAGGTCTCTGCAGTCCCAACGTTGTCTAACCTAAGCTTCGATCTTCCCATGAAAACCTTACAGTCAGTTTGTGCTGTTAGATAATTACTAGGATTTTAGTTGAGATTAAACTGAATCTCCAGGTGAATGTAAGAACTGACATTTGATATCAGTCTTCACATCCATGTACATGTAATATCTCTCCATTTATTCTAAAACCTTTATTTTTATTATTTACTTACTTATTTACTTATTTTTTGAGATATGGTTTAATTAGGTTACCTGGAGCTTGCTGTGTAGATCAGGCTGGCCTCAGATTCATAGAGATTAGCTTCCCCTGCCTCCCAAGTGCTTGAGCTTTTTAAAATTAAAATTCTGTAGTTTTTCTCACGAATCTTATACATATATAATACCATATAAAGTATACATTTTAATATTATTACTTATGTATTAAACACACATAAATATTTAATATATAATGAACATAAAGTGAATGTATAATATTTCATATATACATTCAGTTCCCTGGGGAGAGACTTAGAGGTTAATGTTTTGTCTGCCTGTTTTCCTGCTGGAGAACCTCTGTATTACTGTTCAGGAATTGTAGGTGCAGGGCTCAGTGACCTGATTATCCTTGGGGTGGCACTATTTACTTTCTACTCAGAGTCCTAGGGGCAGGGCAGAGGGCTGGGGTCTTCTTCCAGGCTAGCCTAGGTGGCCTAGAAGCTCAGCTTTGTTGAGTGATGGAGGATAAACACTATTTGGCTCCACTTTAACCTTATGAGCTCAGCTGATAACCCCCACCTCTGCCCAGGGCAGAGTATGGATAATCACCCAGGGTTGTTCAGTGTTTTCCTGGCATAGAGCTTTTTGTAAGTCTGGGAGCATGAGAATGTAGGAGCCCAAAGCTCTTGTAAGACACCGTTGGCCTGAACTAGGCACCAAGGGCTGAAGGAGCTTTGTTAGCCCTGCTCTCCCCTTCCAGGTTAGAGACCCGTCATTCTGAGGGTATGTCAAAGGTCAGGGTGGCCAGAAAAATGCTGGTGAGAGCCCTGATGACCCTTGTTCAGTATACTGGTGACTGTGCCTTTTCCTCCTTCCTGTGGCAGAGTGGGGATGGACTTGGGGCTTTGTGCGTGCTGGGGGGTACGGCGCAGCTGAGCTCTGTATTCCCAGCCACACCGCTGTGCCACTGGCCATCTTCGCTGCTGACATTCCTAACCAAAACTTAGCAGAGTAAGTCTTGACTGAGTATTTAATGTTGCCCTTAATGAAGTTTTATGACATCTTGCATTTCCTGAGACCTTAAAACTATTTTGTATTAATTGAAGTTATTTTACTGAGAGACTGTGGAACTCTTTGTCTTGTCACTCTGGGAATCGTCTCATTCTTTAAGCATTACCTGACATTAAAAATCCATGGCTTTAGAGACTATGTACTCACCAACTGTTTCATGCATGCTTACCACGATAATGTTTTTCAGCAGAATTGTTATAAAGTATTAATTTACATTACTATTCATCTTTATATGTTGGTTTATTCAGAGCAATTTATAATTTTGAGCATATATTTATAGTACTTTATGTAAATTTTCCTGTTTCTGAAAAATGTATTCCAGAGGAGTCATCTTTAAGTGTGTGCGTGCCTGCATGCATGTTCCTGTCCATGCTCCTGCAGCTGCCTGCGGTTGATGCATTCTTAACTGTTGGGCCGTCTCCAGGCCCTATTTGCAGTTTTTAATTACTCACACATTTTGGATGCATCTAAAGACAACCTTGAGCAAAAGAATGTAAATAGAAATAAGTACAACCCACAGGAAGGTATAGTGGAGCTGTCATTGGAAGAAAAATAGTGATGTTTTTATATAGATTGACTATTTGGTAATGTTCATCTTATGTAAATTCAGTGAGTTTTGGCTTATGGTATCTGCACTTTTGTGTGTAAATTTTAATTAAACATAAAGGCTCATTAAGGGGTCCTTATCAATTTTATAATTTTAACCCAATGTAATGTAACTAAATTCATTATATTTAACTTTTTACTTGCTTTAGCATGAAAAAATCATGGTGTCTTGGTTCTTTACTTTTAGGTGGACTGGTTTTCTACCTTCACAAGTGAAAAATTACTAAAATATGAATTATTAGGATTAAAAGTGCTATTTATATGTGCTTCTTCAAAGCACCCTGAGATACTAAGATTACACAAATATGCTTTTAAAATATTGAAGCTTAGAAAAATACTTACAAATGGTTAAAATATATGTATTTTCCTCTCATAATTCCCAGAAAAAAAATTTATATACAAAGTCAATACTTTATTTATAAAACCAGGGAAGTCTCTTTATCCTTTGTAATACATTTTTAAATTTTATTCTGTAGGACTATTTTGAAAGAAAGTGGGTTTGCCAGATACCTTCATTCAGCTGTTCTTATCAATGGAGCTATGCTTATTTTTGGAGGAAATACCCATAATGATACTTCCTTGAGTAACGGTGCAAAATGTTTTTCTGCCGATTTCCTGGCATATGACATAGGTATGTATCTGTTAGGATTGTGCAAAGAGGAAAGTACCAGAAATTTTATTAATTAGATTGACAGCATGTGTGTGTCATTGAGATCAGTTTAGCGATTGACTGTGAGTTGGGGTTTCTCTAATTTCAGCACGCTGTTCGTTCAGGGCCTAGATATCAGATGAAGTGGAGTGAGTTAGTATTAGCAGCACGAGAAGAGAAATACAGGTTTGGATGACCTTTAGAAGCTTTTGACTGTTGTGTCCTTATCTAAAAATTGCATAAGCCTCTTATGTCTTGTACTGCATTAGTTTTAATAATGGACAGATATTTAACACTATCAAACTATCAAAATTAAGACAGTAAGATTCCAAATGCTTTAGATTTAGTAGGAATGAGAAAAACATAGTTTATATAAATACACCCTATGTATGGGCTGAGTCTGGGAGGGAAGTTGGTGGAAGGGACTATGTAGGAGAGAGATAATGAAGGTGGCGATGAGATGTGCAGAGGTCCAGGCTGCACCTGTGGGTGGAGAAACCTAAAGGAGGCCTTTCGAAGAGGAGAGGAGTGGCTGTAGCATTCACTTGTTCAGTGTGCTACGTCCTGTTGATTTTGTGCGTAAGTGGATGCATTGCTTGCAAATACTCTGATCAGCGTTCCAGTACACAATGGTAGTGAAAGTGCTCCTTTCTCTGTCATGTTATTGCTAAGAGCTAGCTAACATATAAGATATAGTTAGCAGTATGTAAGAGCAGCTTTTATCAATGGTGCTAATAAAGCACTATATCAAATTCTAAGCTGTTCACTTGATATGTGAAAATAAAGGAAACTAATTAGATGAAAGACAGATTGAATCTTTAACATCAGAAAGTCACATAATCTGCTTTGATTATTTCATGTAGCCACACAGGAAAGAACAATGAACAATTAATTAATAAACACTTTGATCTTGATGCTGTTATAAGTTTGCTAGAAGAAATTGCCTTTAATAACATGAAAAAATGCTGAGTTATGGTGAGTTTATGATTATTCAGTCTTAAGTAAGGAGAATGTTACCTCTGAAGTAATAATAAAAGCAATTCCTTATGATGAGCATGGGATGGTCCCAGATTTTAGAACGTTCCTAAATTGTTGCCTGAGATCCAGAAAATATGGTTGAATGGAATTGTGAATCTGACTGGCAGTGACCAAATCTTTCTGGAAGAAAATGAAGCCTTTACTATTTGTTCCCCCATATTTCTTCTTTGAAAAATTTTTTTAAAGTAAAAGAATAGGATGTCATTGTCAGTGTTAAAAATCCACAAATGGGATTTTGAAGGTGACACTACTGAATTTTACAGTTTTTCAGTGAGCATCTACACCGTGCTTTTATTTTAAGGAACTGTGTAAGATTGAGCTTTTTGGTAAGTGATGCATTGAGGCCCTAACTTTATTTTATTCTTCCATATTATTGAGGATTTTATTTCATTTTTATGTGTCAAAAAAACTTATGGAGGTTAAGAAAAAGTTTTGTTTCAGAAAGTAACAGGCAGAGAGGTTGGATTTTGAGTGTTCTAATTAAGTGCCAGTGACTGTTAAAGGGCTGTAGGCAAAGCCTGTGGCCTTTGTAAAGGTCTGTAACATGCTGACTGGCAGGAGGGACGGGAGGGAGATCTAAAGGCCTATAGTGGCTGTTCTTGTAAGACGGATCCTTCCATCTGCTGACCACGTCCTGCTGAGCGGGCAGCTCCAACACGCCCAATGTCCCACCCAGCACCCAACAACACGGATTTAATAATGTTTAGTTCTTAATGCTGTGGACTGAGAGAAGCAAAAATCTATTTTATTTTGAAATAAAGTTATTTGGGCTGGAGGGAGAATAGCGCTGTTTAAGCAGTTTTATGTTTTAACACAGTACGTTTTTTGACCCTTGTTAGCACTGACTGCAAAGCCATAAAGGCAGCCATCAAAGTCAGTGTTGGATAAAAGTGTTTATCTATTTGATTATGATTATTTGTACGCACTTCCCAGGAAAATCCTCCCATGCTACTTGTTTTATGCTCCTCATTGGGAACATCAAATGTTGCAGTATTTTCCTGAAGAAAATGTTTCTGTATTATCTTTCACACAAAAGAAAATTCATTTCAAAGTAATTATTGTCTCTTACGAGCAAAGGCCAACACTATAGCGAACCACATAGAAGATGTATTTTAAAATCACGTTTTCCTTCTTGTGTAAGGACTGTTCTCTGTCAGGCTTAAATGAAATGCATCTGAGATGCACATTACTTTAAACAAAATGATGCCAATACTAATTTTTCTTCTTCTAAAATTTGCAATTTCAGTCTGGAATTCTTAGGAACATTGTTGGGGAAATCAAAACAGAAGGAAACCAGGCATATTAGAGATTAGTCACTAGACATCTGTATTTTCAGGGAGTGACTGGGGGTAGCTCAGTGGTTAGAGAACATGCGTTACAGATGACTCCAGTCCCAGCACCAGGGCTGGGGCCTCACAGCTGCTTGTGCCTCAGCTCTGGGGACCGGGCACCTCCGTGTCCTCGACGGGCACCCGTCGGGGAGGGTTGTCAGGAGGAGTGAAGGCCCCACGTTTGTGTCCATGTCCTGTCGGGTGGTTCACATCTGCTTGTAATTCCTGTTCCATCTTCTCCAGCTTCCACGGGCACTGGAACTCATGCATGTGTCTTCATACATGGTAATAACAGACCTAAATAAATAAGTGACTGAACTGTAGCTACCGAGAGAGCCAGAGCTGGCGAGTGACACTCTGCCAACTGTGGCACGCAGCAGCCCACATTACCCAATATTTACTTGCAAACCTCATGTGAAGCCAGATTTTAGAACCTGAAACTTGTATTTGTCCTTTTGCTAATGTTAGTGGCGGTGTGGCCTTCAGAGAGCTGCAGGGCACCTTTTCTCAGGATTAACGTTATATTTTTCCTGGTAAGAATAGATCCCTGTTCAAAATTTACATGAAAGCCTAAAACAAAATGAAAATAGTAATTAATTTTGTTAGGTTCATATTGGAGAGGTGAAGGTGAAGGCGGAGGAGCGGGATCTCTCTGACAGTGTCTTGCACACAGCAAGAAATGGAAGCTCCGTGTCTCATTTAGCTAGTGGTGGTTCCAAGACAGTTCCAGGAACAGGATGGTTTCACTTATGGCATTTATTTCTTGGTAGTGATTTCATAAAAATGAAAAATAACTCTAGATTTTCATCAGTAATGTTCTAATTGATAGTGATAAAATAATGATGCATATTTTAATTGTTTTATTATACAGCAGGGTTAAAACATCATTTACCCAGTTTATGAAGCATAACATACATGATTTTACAACCCTGTGAAGGGTTATATATGAATCATGTAGAAAGGATGCAGCCCCATAAGCCCTAACTTCATGATATAATCATATGCAAATTAAGTAATCCAATTACTTTATTGAACATTTGGACAAAGTTCTGAAAATTCCAGTTGGCTTCCTCTTTGTGTTTAAATTTGTTTTCATTTTCTGGAGGTGTTATTAGTCATTGTTTTCTAATTATTTTTACTGTATTTTCACGTTTGTTTGTTTTTTTGTTTATTTATTTTTTCATGAAAGAACACATTTGCTGAGGCAGCCACCTGAAAGAGCCAGTTCATTAATTTGTGGGTCAAGAAAACCCTTGAAACCTTTCACAGCTCCTCTTGTCCTGAATCAACCAACATCTCTCGTTTTGTTTGTTTGTTTGTTTGTTTTGTTTTGTTTTTTAAGTTGTCTTGCCTCCTTGGCTGGAGTGTAATCTTCCCTTTGGTATTTGTAAGGGGAATAATAGTTGCTGTAGCTGCCTGCTGTTTCTTCCCCTGCCTTCCCTTCCACCCGCCCTCTTCTTTAAAATAAAGGAGAGACCATGTTCCATTCAGTTTGTTCAGGTGCACAGGAGCTTTGCCTGACACGGCTGTACTGCTTGGCTTCCCACGTGCTCTACAGCGCAAGCCATATTACAGTGCACAGCTACAGAGGAGTCTTGGAGAGCAGGCAGCTCACTGTCATTAGACCCAGTCACACGGTTACAAAATGCTGTCTTTAGAATCTGAAGTAAAGTCTTAATTCAGAGATTTTTATTCCACCACTGCAGGGCCCTATTTTACACCCCCACCACCTAACTGGAAAAATTTGAACAGTGTTTTAGTTGGGGAGAGGGCGTATACCAGCAGTCATGCTGTCGGTGGATTCTATTACACTATTTATGGTACATTTGCATTTCACTGGGCCTTACAAATTCACCAGGAGGTAGTGAACCCAAGACAGAAAGTCAAGGAGAGAAATAACTATGCTTGAACAGTGATCCCCACTTCTCCTAACTTCTGCAAGCATTTTAAGACCCTGGCTGTGTTTGCCTGTGGGTACTTTTGTTTGTTTGATTTTGAGAATGTTCTAACTGTTCAGGCTGTCTTGAGTGCTGTCGGAAGCACAGGCTGCTCTCAAACTCACAGTGACCTTGTCACAGGACCCGGCTGCTTGTGTGACACTGAGGCCCACTATTCCTGGCCAGAGATACTTCAACTATGGAAACTACAAAGGAAGTGTTTTAGAATGAGTGCACATGCCAGGAGGAGTATTTGCAAAGATCGTGGTGGATGCAGATGGGGAGGCAGCAGGAGCAGAGGCAGGCATTTCACTCAGAGCACTAGCAATGGAATCAGTGCTGTTTCAAAAAACAAAATATCGGGCTTATTCTAAAAGTGGGGTTATGATATCATGAAACTTACAAGTATAACTTCCTAAATGAAGGCCGTTGAAGCCAACGGGATACTGTTTTATGTTAAACCACCATGAAATCATCTCAGGTTCAGGAGACAAGCCGTCAGCCCACTTTGACCAACAGAGAACAAAATCCCAAGAAGTTAGAGTTGAGATCACCAAGGCAACACAGTGGTGTACTTACAACCTTAAGGAAGTTTTGAGTTCTAAAGGTATATACAAACCTTATTTGATCACCAGCAATTGTAAGGTAGGTAGAAAAACCTTTGGCAGCAGTAAGAAATTATTTTTCCATTACAACAATACTAAAGAGGTTAATTTATTTATTTACTTTTGCCTTGTTTCAACCCTCACGTATACAGTCTGTTGGTTCATTTTCTCAGATTTCCACCAACTCCTAAAACTGACATAGTGCAGAGCACTTAAAGTGACTGTGACTTCTTTCTTGTGTGTGAGCATTTTGCCTGAGTGTGTGTCTGTGCACCCCTCATGTGCCTGGTGCCTGCAGAGGCCAGGAGAGGCTGTTTGGATGCCCTGGGATGGGTTTTCCGTTGGGAGCTGCCTTGTGGATGTTGGGAATCGAAGCAGGCCCCTTTAGAGGAGCAGCTGGCGGTCAAACGCCGAGCCTCTCTCCAGAGCTGTGAAATGGTCTGAACTGTTCAGAGCATTAACAGAATCCCTATGGAATTACAGACGCGTGCTTTCATGGACACCATGAGAATTTGTAGAAAAAATAGCCAACAAATGCATTCTTACCTGGATTACTTTCTGCATAATCACTAAATTAAACTAATATCAGAACTTCAGCTCAAGCTCTTCAAATAACTATATATATTCTCGTTGATAAATAGTTCTGATGGTGCACTATGTTAAAATTTGAGCTCAAGACCAGAAACTCGTGTGTTTTTTTTCCCATCTGTGTGTTTAATGTTTGATTTGTACACTAAATACCTTGCAGCAGAGGGTTTAAAATGCGTTCTGAAGAATGTATTTTACTCTTTTTACTGTGGGTTGTATTTATCTCAGTTTAAACGATATAATTTCTGTGTTGAATTTACTTTGAATTGTCTAGGCTTGAACTGATTATAAAGTGATAATAACTGGGCTGTTCCAAAATTGTTTTTTCTTCTTGGCAGAAAATATAATTTTAGATTACAGCCAAAGAGAATAGCAATATAAGAGACTTGATAGTGGCAGAATCAGAGTGTGCTGCATGAAAACACTTTATTAACTCAGTGCTGATTGATAATACATCCGGCTTGTACTTGTACATTTGTCAGGCTGGAGAATTTGCACTTTTTCTTCTTCTTATCTGGGCTCACCGTGCTGCTGCAGTCGTGCCCTGGACTCGGGAGTGCTGGGGCGGCCATGCTGGGTGACTGAGGGCGGAGCTACCTGCTTATGCGTCCCTACTGGTGCTGCTGCAGTCCCTATAGAACAGACTGATGTGAGGTCACGTGACAGTCTCTGTGCAAATGTAACTTCCCCTGCTGACACCTGGCTGTGGGCTTGTGCGTCCAGTGTATTGTGCTTCTCACATGAGCCTGTCACAAATTCCACTTGCTCCTCTTTTCCACGGGGATGTCACCAGTGGCTGGGGTGGTGGCTGGGCCACGTAACCAGGGCTTCGTGAGGCACAGCAGATCTGTCTTCTACCCGGCCCTTCAGTCAGAGCTCACGATTCCCAGCTGTTGAATCTGCAGCTTTCAGAGTTGAGAGAAACGCCGTGTGGCGGCGGTGCTAGAATGGCTTCTTCCTTATTGGAATTCTACTAAGAACACATATTGTTCTTGGCCACTGGACCCTTACATAGTTTAACAATAGGAGAGTATGAATTTTTGTGCATTTTATCTTTCATCTTTTGGAGCATACCTGTCTCAATAAGGTCTCCATTGCATTAATTATTCTTGATATTCTGGTCCTATTAGCATGTGTGAAAACAGTGTGATGTGCTTTCATTGTATTGGAATACTACAATCCATGTACAGTTTATGAATAATTAGCAGTATAAATTATGTGTATTTGAGTTGTGTAAGGATTGACACATAACTACCTGATCTCCTCAGTGGAGGCTAACATTTCCCGTTGGTTTTTTGACTCAGAGCTTGTACTGTTGTAGGTTAACCCCCTCCAAGAAAAGAATAATGTCTCAAAATCCTTTTAACAGGTGATTTCAAGTACTCACAAGCCTAATTATAAAAAGACAAGTGTTGTCAAATGAATCTCAAGCATGTTGTTTAAGTTCCAGTAGATCTAATTCTTCATTTCTAACACTGGGCAGTTTGTTAGTGAACCTCACTGAATTCTTGTGAAGACATTTAAGTTATATAAACAAACATCACATAGAGAGGGATTTTATACTAATTTTATGTCAGCAAATACACATTATGCACAATCCTTTTCTTTTTCTTTCTTTTGGTTTCTGAAGACAAGGTTTTTCAGTGTGGCCCTGGCTGTCCTGGAACTCACTCTGTGGACCAGGCTGGCCTTGAACTCAGAGATCCACCTGCCTCTGCCTCCCGAGTGCTGGGATTAAAGGCGTGTGTCACCGTCGTCCAACTATGCACTCTTCTTAAATGAAATGTAATATAAAATCGGCAGTCTGTGACCGTGCACAGATTTGAAAAGTGTAACAGACAGGAGTGGGCTGATGTCTTAGTAGGTCCTGCTTCCGGTGTAAGCCGAGGACCTGGTTTGAATCCCCTGTGTGTGAAAGCTCACAGGGCAGAACATCTGTGACCTCGGTGTGGCTGATTTGAGATGGGAGGTGGAGACAGGAGAATCTGCAGAGCCCCGGCCAGCTTCCCTAGCACACGCAGCATGTCACACGCACGCACAAACACGCATACGCACACACCAGTGTGCGCACCCCTGCCTTCCAACACGACATGTTTAGGAAGTTGAACAGGAGTAAAGCCAGCCTAGCTTGTGCCTCGGTGATGCGCACCGAGTCATTTGAGGTCTTAAACTGTGTTCACACGGTGGATTTTCTTCAGTTTTCATTTTTCTGAGAATTTTATTTACAAAAACTGAATTTGCATCATTCTTCTCTCCTTCTCCCTCCAACTCCTGTTTCTCCCCATGTTTTTTTAAAAAAAGTTTTTAAATCTAGTTTTTGTATAATTGAAGTATTCCTTTCAACCCAAATAAAAGCTATTTTCTTAAAAAGCTATTATAACATTAAAGCTACTTAAATATTATATTCCAGTGATTCTGTTCTGTCACTCTGTCAGCGGACACTATATCGCGTTTACTTTTATGTGCATGCGGTAACACGTGATGGAGTTTGCACGTGTGCTCCACGGTGACACTCACGGTTGTTACCATGCAAATGTCGGTGTTTGCAGTAAAGACAAGTCAATGGAATTGTCTCCAAACACAAATGATACTTAATTTCATTCATTTATTTATTAAGTCTAGTATACTTAAAGTTATTGGTGAGAATTTTACGGAAGAGTTATTTTTATTTGAAGTCTATGGTAATTCATCAGTGATACCAAATTGTAGGTAATGAAAATTAATCATCCTTTTTTCTGATTTTGAATATTATATGTTGTTGGCGATAAATTGGTAGTATTTAGCCCTATAATTGTTATGGCAGTATTGTCTTACCCACTATCATAGTCGATAAACACAGACCCCTGTTAGATTTTATAAATGCTGTAACACCTTGGTCTGAGCAGATACTCCCCTCCGCGTCTCAGTACCTCAGCATCACCTCCCAGCCCCAGCCGCCGCCATCCTCTACACTGTTCCTGTCTGGGCTTCCCTATCCACAGCCTTATAAATACTTGCTGGTATTTTTCACCTTGCTGTTTCTCTGCACGATATTCCTGGAGTCCTTACTCCTGGCCCACTTGGTTCTTTCCATGCTAACCCATCCTGGAGTCCTCTTCTCACCTCTCTTCCTGGCTGCCTCTCTCCTTCCCATGATTCTCCTGTTCCCAAAGCCTGAGACCCTTAGCCATGCCTACCTCCTTCTCCCCTGCCCAGGTAAAGGCCTTTTTTATTAAGCAACCAGGAATAATGCCTTAGGCAGGTTTATACAAGGACAGGGCAATAAACAGATCTTGAGGGCCAGTAATTAACAACAAAATACAAGCATCAGACTAACCTCCAACAATTATCTCTCTAATTTAGTATCATCAGTAATTATTTTATATGACTTCTTGAATTTCTTAAAAATTTTATTTCTTTCCTTTCTTTTTTTTTCTAGCTTGTGATGAATGGAAAACATTACCTAAACCAAATCTTCATAGAGATGTCAACAGATTTGGACATTCCGCAGTGGTCATCAATGGGTAAAGGAACACACTTACCATTTCAGAGGTTAACAGCAGCTGGCTGTGCATCTTCACACGCTCTGAACTTCCCGACACTAACTGTTGACTATTAATGACAGTGAAGTTTACACCCATAATCTTTTTCTGAATACATCACACTTACCGTGTCCTCCACTGTTCGGGCACTGAGCTAAGGCTGAACATTTCTGGTGAGGTCACTGTGTCTTCTTGGTTTCTCTTAATGACTCTGAGGTGATCTAAGCGAGACATAAGACTAGCCCCCGCTCTACCCCACAAGAAAGTGAGAATCGGATTCTCACTGTAGTTCTGCAGTTAACTTTATGTGTGAGTTTTCATGTCCTCCTTTCAAGACCTCCCAAGACTTCAGAACCTTCAGATCTTCTGGAAATTGGAGAATAGGATTAAATCACAGTCTCTTAAGTTTCTCTCTATATATTATATGATTTATATATTACATATATATATTTAGTTTTATTTGTTTTTGATTCTTATTTTGCAGTCTAGCTCTACTTCAAGTATGTAATCCATGCAAGCATTGAACTCATGATAATCCTCCTGTTTCAGCCTCTAGAGTGTTGGGATTATAAGCATGAAACACCGTACCCAGAAGTTTGTATGATTTTGTTTCAATAACAAGAATTTGTTACTTCTGATCTGCACATGTAAAAGTTTACAGCTTCTCAGCAGTTTCAGATGCTTAATTCAGAATGCTGCTTTTATGCGGTCATTGTTGCCTTATGCCAGTTACAGACAGCTCTCCTCCTATTGCCGTACCCTGGACTGTTACCCACAGCTTCACGGCTGGCATGAGCTGACTTTAACAATAGCAGTGAGGGAGAGTTGTGTAAGTCCAAGACCCCCCCCCCCAAGCTTAATTCTGAAAAATAAGGCTTGACTTTGATTTTCCTTGTTTAAGAATAAAAACGAGTAAGTGGCCAGGTGCTATCGTGCTTGGGATAGCCTGGTCTACAAAGTGAGTCTAGGACAGTCGAGACTACACAGAGAAACCCAGTCTCAAAAAACAGCAACAACAACAAACAAACATAAAAACTAACCAAACAAAAAAGTATAAATGAAGGATTTTCGGACCAGTTTTGTGTTTTATGTCAATAATAGTCTTATAGAGAAGAATTGTGTTGCTTTGAGGGCAGGCAAGCATTGCCATTGTCAGTACTGGACTTTCGTGTTGGGAGGCTGCCATTACAGAACTAGGCATGTGGACGCTGGTATGACACTTCGCTTGATTTTAGTTAGTTAGTTATTTTTTATAAGAAATACTGATCTCAGAGTCCGGCCTCTAACTCCGTGTCTGCTCTGAGTGGCAGTTCCAGGCTACTAAAGGATGCATGCCTTTCACCCCAAACAGAAGAATCGTGAGTTCAAGGCCCGGAAGGGGTACCGGGTCTAAGCTGACCAAGCATATGTTTTGGGACTTTTGTCAAACCCAGCACACCGAGACAAAACAAACATCATCACCAAACAAAATCTCCAAACCAACATAGAAAAAGTGGTCAATCTAGATAGTAATTCTAAAGTGTGTCTTAACATCTACATATTACTATAACACAATCAAATAATTGTATATAGTTTTCTTGTCTTTCTTACAAAGATTCTTTCCTACGTTATTAAGATGGTAGTACCTTTTTTGATTAAAGGAATTTTACATTCTTGTTCCTTTTCTTGCATTAGTAATATGTCTGGAAATTTAATGTTTCCATAAAACATTAAGATCTACACTATATTTCAGGTTTCATCCAAAAAAAATCATTAAGAAAAATCTTGTTATAGTTAATCTGGGCTTTTCACATCATACTGTATGTTAGAAATATGATTCTAAAGAAAAAAATGGACACAAGCACAGACATTTAAAATGTTAAAATGTGCAATTAAGTCTGGTTATTCTTTAGACTGATTCATTAGGCCACTTGGTCTTTATCTGCTAAGACGCGCTCTTTCTCATTTTTGAATAGGTCAATGTATATATTTGGTGGATTTTCTAGCATACTCCTTAATGATATTCTTGTATACAAGCCTCCAAGTTGCAAAGCTTTCCGAGACGAAGAGCTCTGTGGAAATGCTGGCCCAGGGGTAAAATGTGTTTGGAATAAGAGTCAGTGTGAACCTTGGGAGCCTGGGAATGCAAATAGTATTCTCAGAGCCAAGTGCCCTCCCAAGACAGGTGAGGTGTCACCCTTTCCTTCTGGCTTAAAGCTTTCTGTTTATTTAGAAGTAGATCGATTTTGCTTTGGGAAGTTCCTTCTTTTAGAAATTAAGAATGTCTTCTAACTATGGAGTCTGATATTTGAACTAGACCACAGTTAATCACATATTTTCTTTGTTTTAGTTCTGCAGGCTGTATGGAAATGTTTTATGTGCAATGTTAATTATTTTATAGTACATGTTAAATTATTTCTAAATATATCATTTCTCAGAAATATTGTTTACTTTAAAGAAATAAAAGTTTACAGTTGCTGTTTTCTTCTTGGTTGCAAAGCCACATTATACAATTAATTTTCCTTTTTTGAAATAAAAATCATTTCGTTGTAATGAATTCACAAACAATATCGTAGAGCAGGATTAACATGTGGCCACCCAAATTCTGTACATTCCATGGCCATTGTGAAACCATGAAGCTTTTTTGGGGGCTTTTAATATTCTATTATGATGTGTTGAATAAATATTAGAATTATGAAAATGAAGTTAGTATTTTTATTCATGATTTGTACATATTTCAGCTAGATGATGGCTTTAGTAGATCTTCTTGCTGAAATTAATGAACATTTTCAGATCTCCCTCTCTATATGGCATTGGGCCTCTAAATATCTGTAGAGTCATTAAATTCAGAGACTTGTTATTGTATTTTATTTGGGTCTGTTTCCCTGGTAAGTTTCTTTATTCTTTGTAAATGAGTAAATTTAAAATATGTTCTGTGAATATGAACTACAAGGTTGGCTTAATACTAAAGAACTTATTTTGCTACTGATTGTGTGTGTGTGTGTACGTTAGTGATCTTTAAGTAGATAGCTATAAGTGTGTGAATTGGGAATCACGACAGCTTCCTTTGCAGGCTGACAGGCTTCCTCTCCCGTTTGTGTTGCAGCTGCTTCTGATGACAGATGCCACAGATACGCCGACTGTGCCAGCTGCACCGCCAATACCAACGGCTGTCAGTGGTGTGACGGCAAGAAGTGCATCTCTGCAAGCAGTAACTGCAGCCTGGTTAGTATTTGAGGTGGCGTCGCCAGCCTGCTGCTGTGCCACTCGCTTACCGCGTGTGCACAAGGGAGAAAGAAGACTTTTCATGGACAGGTAGACACTGTGCCGGGATCTGGCCATGCATGGTGACGCACGCCTTTAGTTCAAGCGCTGAGGCAGAGGCAGGCGGGTCTCCGAGAGTTCAGGGCTGCATAGTGAGTTCCAGCCCGGGCTATACAGAGAGGTTCTGGAGACCCCTCTGCCTTCAAAGAGTGAACTCTGTAGGGAGCGTGCACACCTCGGCACGTCGTGGCTACACTGATCTGTGCACCTGTGTGTAGCTCTGGACCGGCACTGTGGCTGTGCACCTGCCTGGACGTGCTGCTGGCTTCTGCTTTGTAGCTTGTAACTTTTTCATGTGTCTCACGAGCGAGGCGGACGGCTTTCAGTGCTTACAGCGTGAACTCTCCGTGTCTAATGCCCCCGATGGCGTCAGCGCTCTGTGGCTAGCTGCTGCTCACCTCGTGGATCCTGTCAGACATGCAGCAGCTGTGGTGGTGTGGGCCTGCTGAGTGCACCCTTGGTTTTTAGACTTCACAGCAATATTGACAGCCCCTGTGCTTCTTTTATGTCTCTTCAGATCACTTGTTCTCAGCTGAAGGCAATTTTGCTTTGCAGATGACCTTTAGCAATAATTTTGATTATCACAATTGTGGGGCTGCTTTTCACATTTAGGATGCAGAGGCTCAACACTCATAATACACTCATAACCACCAATACACTCAGCAGCCTTCCACAACCAGTGATTTTCTGGCTTCAAATATCAGTATCGTTGAACTTTAGATGAGCAAACACTATTGAAAAAATTATAAGTTTAGTATTTATGGTTTTAAAAAGTGAAAATTTATCCTACATCATGTTAAAATGTTCTTTAATAACCAGTGATATTTCAGCATATTAAAGTCGTAGGAGTTTCATTATGAAATAGTAAAGCAGAGAGGAAAATTTAGGTATTGCTTCAGGACAGTGAATCCTTTGTAATATTTTATTATAATTTTCAGTTACATAAGTTGATTTACTAACAAGATACACTAAAGATCTATTATTAACATTGGATGACATGTTTGTACTTAGAAATTTTAAGTTATGTTTTTAGATATGTGCTATTCACACAAAGGAAATTAATTTTTTCAAAATAAAGTAAATTAAGTAAACTAAGACACAGGCTCCATCACTGAGACCATCACCTCCCCAGTGTCCTCTCCTACATGTGAATTTGGGGGACAAAAAAGTTAGCCCATAGATGTTCAAATTTGTGCATATGTATTGTTTAGAGAACTATGCTGAGCAGCCACACTGTGCCATTGTTCTCAAGCGTCCCTGTAAGATGCATTCTCTGCTTTATCTTCCTCTCGGTGGCGTGCTGCCAGGACTGGCTTGGATGACAGTGTGAGCAAGCAGGTGGCATGCTCCTATAATTTAGAATTCCATTGTAATACATTTTTTAGGCAGTTTCATCAGAGTGTCTGGTGATTAAGCTAAGCTGAATGCTAGTGGCTACCTGAAACTGTGCAGTGATCTCCCACCTCATTATTTAGCCATATTTATTGCAAGTTGCATATTTGTGCTCTAATGGGTCAGAAATATGTTGCTTCTCATGGATTTACATTTTGAGTTTATGACTAACTAGATCAGATATTGGAACAGTTATGGTTGCTCCTCACTGCCTGCTTGCTGATGTGCCTCTGTTCATCAGGAAAACAATGCTAGCTGTGATTCAGTGCCCTGTTCAGCTTTATTCTGATTTCCTCGGTGATGTATTGATTAAAATAGAATTTCATCTCCTGTTGATGTTCTCATTCATGCCTGGGCTGTTAGAAGGGCTCTGACATAACTATTGTTCTGAGAGTTTGCACAGAGCTTCTTTTTTTTTCTTTCTGCCAACATGTTTATTCATTCCTTTGTCATTTTCATAGATTTATATATTCAATAGTTAAAGTAAATTCATTCCTTTTCAGTTAGTTGGCGAGAGCTTTAAATTCTCTTCTAATGATTATATAGAAGAATAATAGAATTTATGTGCTATATGAAAACAAAATACTTTGAGTAAGAAAACTTGACATTAAGGTAGTTCATATGTTCCTGGAGGAGATGTGATGGTTGAGTAAGTCAGAACTGAAATTTACAAAAATGTGCCTGAAATTTTTTAAGGATGAACAAGTTAAACCTTAAACGTGAGTACAGTTTATCCGCTCTCATGTAATAAGTGTAATTAATATTTGGCTCAGGAGATGGCTTACTGGGTAAATGTGAGGACTTCCATGAATCCCAAGAACTTATGTAAAGGCAAGCGAAGTCAGACAGGACAGTATGCAGCTTTAATCCCAGGGCTGCTAGGGTTAGGGCAGGCGAGACAGGAGACGTCCTGAAAGCACGCAGGGGCAGCTAGTTTGCTGTAGACAACTGGTGGATGTCGGCCGTAGGTGCCGCGGGAGAGAGAAGCTCACCAAGATGCCAGGCCTTCACTTTCCGAAGGAGCAGAGGGGCTCAGCCTTCTCGGAAAAGACTGACAGCCAGCTAGCTCGCTCAGCTCTTCTGCTCAAACATCCACAAGGGTAACTGGGGCTGGGCAAGGCTCCAGCTACCACAGCAACTTGCTGCCCCTGAGAGCAGACCACACAGGTCTCAGGCCCCTTGACCAGGCTAGCCACACTCAAAGTGAGAACTCCAGGCTTGCCAGGAGTGTCTTAGGACCAAGGCTGGCACAGCTCCAACTCTCATGTAGCACCGAATACAGGCTCTCCAGAGAGACAACATTTCTTCAAGGTTCAAACATCCTCAAAACAATTTCCTGTCTCTACTGATTGACCCAGACATAAAGACTTCACTTTAGGTATTGCTGTGTGAACTACACAGTGAACTACACAGATATTCTGCCTTAAAGAAAGTACATTTAAGGGCAGGACCTGGGTTTGTCCTGTGACCACAACACACACACTACTGCTGTACAACAGAACTCACACATACATATATACATATGCGTACACACATACACACTTATACATATGCACAAAAATAAGTTAATGCTTTGTCTTGGAAATGACTTGTGCATTTCAAATACATATTTACTTGTGCTGGTTGGTTTTGTGTTAACACAAACTAGTGTCATTTTGGAAGAGGGAACCTCAAATGAGAAAGGGTCCTCACTGGTCTAGCTGGTGCGTAAGCCTGCGGTACGTTTTCCTGATTGACAATTGATGTGGGAAGGCCCAGCTCAGTGTAGGTGTCACCACCCTGGGATTACTGTCCTGGGGTAAAAAAGCAGGCCAGCAAGCCACGAGGAACAAGCCAGTAAGCAGTGTTGCGCCATGGCCTCTGGCAGTTCCTGCCTCCAGCTTCCTGCCCTGAAGCCCTTCAATGGTGGGCTGTGGTGGGGACGTGCAAGCTGAAATAAGCCCTTTCTTCCCCAAGTCTCTTTTGGCCATGGTGTTTTGTCAAAGGAGTAGAAACCTTAACTAAAGTGTGTGTGTTCAGGGGATTGAACTCAGGTCGTCAGGCTTTGTACAAGCACCTGTGCCTGCTGATCCATCTCACTTGCCTGTAGTGCATCATACAAAGGAAGTATAATATCTTATTAGTAAATATTTGGTGGATGGTTGTTGCCATAGATAATATGATATAGGAGGACCTTAATTTTAATGTGTATTTATCTATCCTATAGAAGAAAGTCTGATATAAGCAATTCTCTTTGTAGACACTAACAAGACTGGTGTGTGTTGCTCAAAATGCACAATTAAGGTTTTTTTCCGATCTTTTTCTGATATATGCATTTAGTGACTGAGTGTCTCAAGCCCCAGTTTTAAAGTCTGTATTCATGATATAGTTTTTAATTGTTCATAGTGGCAATTTTCTGTGAAGTAACTGAACCTAGGTGGATGTAAGATCTGATACAAGGGTGGCTATATGGCTCTTTCTTTATTGACCCTCAGCCTGTAACCTTTTTCATTGCCAGAATTAGTTGAAATATGGTTTTGTGATATAGTAAAATTGAAAACAATGTAAGATTGCTGTTTTTTTGTAACCTCTATGAAGAAAGAATAACACACAGAGAGACATCAAGTAGTTAAACCCATTGTTAATTTGATTATTCTAAAAATAATTTTCCTTTTCATATTGTAGTAGAAGGTGAAACTATTTTACTACTTATTTCAACTTCATTTTCATGATAGTTTCATTGGACTAGAACTCTCTCATGTTGTTATTAAAAATGAATTCATGCACTCACTTAATTAGAAATTTGTTTTCCGATTCCCTAACAGGCTCTCATTAGTTTCTGTTTCAAATTTCAAATTATGTAATTTTCTTGGTATCTCCAATTTTAGAAATTTATTATTAGTCTAGGAACAATAGTTTACCATCTTAAATGGAAAGAAAATGTAGGCAAACAAAATTCAGTAGAATTTAGTTATACAAAGAACACGACAGCACTGTGAACCATCAGGAATTCAGAAAACTCCCCCTTCTTGCCCTGAGACATGACAAAAGACGAATAAGCCAAACAAACAAACAGCCAGAGCAACAACAAAAATGCAGGTGCTACAAGGAGAAACAGCTCAGCTGGTTGCCGGTGGTGTTCCCTTGTGTGAGCATGGTCTTACCATCGGCGTGCTGTGCTTGGAGAAGCTTGCTTCTCTGGTTGCCTTTGACTTAATGTCTGTTAAAGAATGTTCTCATCATTTGGATTGATTACACACTAAGTTTCATTGCAGTTTGCTATGTAGGATAGTAGATTAAGCCAAATTTAATTCAACAAAATAATGCAATAATTAAGACAAACTATGATTTGATAGAATTGGTTTTGGATAGAAAGCATATTTTAAAGTTCCACAGGGGCTTAGGAATTTGTGATGTCTAAAGATCCTTGTTTGTTCAATTGTGAAAAATAACATGTTTTGTCTTTCAATTTTTTAGTCTGTCAGAAACTACACCAAATGTCATATAAGAAACGAGCAGATTTGTAACAAGCTTACAAGCTGTAAAAGCTGTTCACTGAACTTGAATTGCCAGTGGGATCAACGGCAGCAAGAATGCCAGGCTTTGCCAGGTAAAGGTTTCACGAGTTGATAAATGAGTGCTTTACTCTACAGACTCATGGGATTCTAGCCTCATCTGTGGGTCTAACAAAAAGCTATCTGGAGTCAGATTAGCAGAATAGCAGTCAGTTTCCCCTGGAACCTGTGGGCTGTCTCGGGTCTATGGCCTGTTCTTGGACAGTATGGTACCACGTGTGGTTCTGTCTCATGGAGCAGGATACAGATCCAATCGGGAAGTAACTGGTTATTCCTGTGACTTTTATGGCCACTGTTGCCAGTGGCCTCTTGATGGGCCAGTTATCACTGTTCCTCAGAAGAGTCACAGTTGGGTATGATTGATGGCTGCTTTTCTCTCCTGACAGCATGTTCCGGAGCTATGTGCAATGAAAGCCAGCCAGTAGGGACGGCTTCTCCACACTGATGTGACTCAGGGCTGTGGCATCGTCAGCAGGGGGGTCTGGCTGTCGGTTCTGGAGCACAGTGAGGAGAAATTGCAATAGCCTGTAACTGTTCGGGGTTCTGTGGGACCTCACTGGCCAATGACTGCAAAAGAAGTAACCATTTCTGACACTGAGCTTTTTTGATGGGCCCAACAGGTTATATTTATTGATATATACGTATATAAAAATACATATGTATGCAATAACAACTAAGGGAAGAGGCTACAAGTCTGACGGTGAATTGGGACGAGTATATTAGAGGGTTGGGAAGGAGCAAAGGGAACAAATAAGTAAAGGAAATAAATTTTACAAATAAATTACAAGGTAACTCGAAACTATTGTAAAGAACACTAGTTCCAGTGATATAATAAAATAACTAGCGATATAATAAAATAACTAGCGATAAAAGGTAGCACAGTCTAAATACATCTTGCTTTTTAGGTAGCTTAAAGATAATCACTTGAAAATTATAACAATCATTGAAATAAGTGATATCTGACATAATGTGGTAGAAAAGCACAAGGGAAGCCAGTGGTCTGGAAGAAGGAAATGTCAATCAGCGAACCATGGTTGTAATTCACACCTCCACCATGTAGACCACACAATGATGTGCAGATTTACACAGACAATAAAAGTCGACCTTTGCTCCTTTGCTCCTGGTTGTTGCTTTTTAAAAGTTTCAAATCATTATTTTCCAGACGAACTTAAAATTAAGAAAAAAGTGGCAAAGTAGTAGACTCACTATGTTCCATTAACCAATTTTCTTTATTAATACATGTTTTGCATTTCCTTTTCTAATTATTTATTTATTCACTTTATATCCAGATTGTAGCCCCCTCCCTCCACTCCTGCTTGTCCTGTCTTCCCTCCCTCTGCCCCCTCTCCTGCTCCTCAAATAAAGGGAGCCCCCCACCCACTCACCCCTGTCAGCTCATTAAGTCACATAAGGACTGAGCACTGGACCTGCTTCCTCTTCGGTCTGGCAAGGCAGCCCCTCCAGGGGGTAGCGATCAGACAGCGACACTGAGCTTTTTATTTGTTATCTTCTGGTGCCTAGTAGGACACTGTTTCCCTTCTTCTGGGGTAGCTCTGTAAAAAGAACTTTTATTCACCTGTTTTCAGTTGTTGTCTGGGAGGCTCACTGCCTCCGGCTGCTGACATGGACCCAGTCCTGAAGCTTCTAACCTCTGTACATTGTAACCTAGGCCTAGAATGTTTTCAGTCTCTAAAATTCACTGCTGAATGAGCTCACCCTTTCTAGTTCTCTCTGAGCTCTGGGCTGGCTGGTTCAACTCAGCTGTTCTGGCTCAAACTCCTCTCTTAGCTGACTTATTAAATGTGGCTTCTCTCTCGGCCTCTGAACTGCTGTGCTTGGCCTCAAACTAACACCAGCAATCTTTTTAATCTCCTGGCTTCTTCTCATTCTGTTTCATTCAGTGATTTCCCGAGTTCTCTCCCTGCAGCCTGTCTCTCTATTACTGTCCTGGTAAAAGCTGCCTCTTCTTTCTCTGCATTGCCCCTTAAGTAGTTTCCCTTTCCTCTCTCTTCTCATGAGAGTTGTACATATCCTATTCTGTCAAATCTTTTTTCTGATTTGTTACCTTTTCTGCCACTCACTTAGGCATCACTTTCTACAGACTAACTTTACCTTCATTATTTGGGATTAAAGGCGTGTACAACCACTCCTGGAACAAAGCTTTTCTTTACCTGAAACTTCTAACTTCTATACAACGCTGGCCTTGAACTCAGATCTGCTTGCCTCTGTCTCCTGGATTAAAGGTGTGTTTGTGTTCCAGATGGATCACACAGACCTAGAAGATCTTTGGATGTGCTTCTCTTGCCAAAGCAGCCATGTTCTGAATTTTTACAGTTTCATTTTGTGTGTGTAAGCTCCTATGGTAGTAGATTTCTATATGATGATTTTAAAGGATTTTAGTGTCACTTATTCCTCTCCGTACTATTGCTTCTCCTCAACCCTAACCCTTCCACCTCAGTTAAACCCTCTCTGTTCCATTATTCTCTTGAAGTCCTTAGTATCTACTGAGCTGTATAGACATTCTAGAAGAAACACACACATCTAAGAGTCAAAGCTGACATCCTCAGATGAGGGAAGCATACAATGCTTGTGTTTCTGAGCTGGCTTACCTTCTTCACAATGATTGTTCCCAGCACCGTACATTTAGTTGTGACTTTCATTTTTCTTAAGAGCTGAATAATATCCCATTCATCAGGTGACTGTCTAGGCTGTTTCCACTTACTGGACAGAGCCACAGTGAACGTGGATGAGGAGATAGTTCTAGAGTGGAGTAGAGTTCTTTGAGTGCATTCGCACATTTGGTAGATGCTCTCAGCTTTTTGAGGAGCCACTGCAGCTCCGTAGAGGCTATTTCGGGGCTCTCCTTTTCCCACACACACTGTACCAGAAACTGGCAACCTTTTTAATTTTGTTTCTTTCTTCTTAACCATAGCCATTCTGACCGGGCTGAGAGGAAATCTTAAAGTAGTTTTAAATTGTATTTTCCCTGATGACTAAAGATGTTGAACATTTCTTTTTAAGTTTTTTGGTGTTTGCATTTCATCTTTTCAGAATTTTGTCCTAGCTTGTAACTGGGTTGTTTTAGTTGTTTTTGAATTCCAGATACTAATCCTTTGTCAGACGTATAGCTAGAAAAATGATTTCCCCTCGGTAGGCTGTCTCATCACTTGAGTGATGGTGCCCTTTGTTGTACAGAAAGTTGCTAGTTTTATGATGTCCATTTATTAATTTTTGGTTTTAATGTCTACACTGTTATGTTTCTCTGATTTGTCAGTCTGTCATTAACATATAGGAAGACAGCTGATAATACTACACTAACTTTTATATCTTGTTACTGTGATGAACCTGTGTCTTAGCTCTTAAGAGTTTTTGGATGAGTGTCTTTAGGCTCCTCTGTGTAAAATTACGTCGTCTGCTGAAAGGGATACTTCTTTCGCAGTCTGCACTCCGCTTTGTCCTTTGCTTGCTGTTACTTCAGCTAAGATTTCAATGCTGTATTAAACAAATGTGCAGAAAGTGGACACACTTGTCCTGGGTCTGATCCTAGTTGGAATGCTTTGAGGTTTTCTCTGCTTAGTCTGGTGTTGGCTGTTGGTTTATTGTATACAGCCTTCAGCACATTGCATCTCTAGTTTTTCCATGACATTTAGTATGAAGGCAATATTGGATTTTTCACAGGATTTTTCTGCCTCTGTTGAGATGATTGTGTAATTTCTGTCTTCCAATCCATGTATTGGTTACTTTCCCATTGTGGTAGTAAAATACCATGGCCAAGGCAACTTAAACTAGAAGGAGTTTGTCTGGCTTATGAGTCCAGAGAGATGAGAGTGAATCACAGCAGGGAGGCATAACAGCAAGGTGTCTGCATGAAAGCAGGACCAGGAAGCCAGGAGCTCATCAAAAAGCAAGCAAAGGCTTACAACAGTAAGCGATTAGCCGAGAGAAAAGGCTGGAAGTGGCTGGAGGCCTTTATACTCAAAGCCCCCTCAGTGATGTGCTTCCTTTATGAAGGCTGCACTCTCTGAAGAGCTTCACAGAGAACCAAGTGTTCAAATATCTGAGCCTTTGGGGACAGCCTGATGCAAAATGGATTTAGTTTAACTTTAGAAGTTTCTGTGGTCTTTCACAGTCTGAGCACTGTTTAAAAGTCCACTGTGACTCCGAGATTCAAGGCTGTCTCTTCATTTAGCCCCTGTAAAATCAAAGAGCAAATCGCATTCTTCCAGCATGTAATCTCACAGGGTGTATGTGCAAAGAGGAATGAGGGCATAAAGAGGAAATGTGGAACCAAAGTAAGTACTCAGATGCTGGAGACTGGTAGACATCCCCCCCCCCCCCCCCGGGAAACCACCACAAATTTAACAGAAACACTGCATATCTGGTAGACATTTCCCCAAACCCTGCCCTCCCCCCCGGAAACCACCACGAATTTAACAGAAACACTGCATTATGAAGAAAAGTGACTTGGTATTATTTCAATCCTGTAAGACCCGGAAGACTCCTGCATACGTGGCCTCAACATGGCAAGAAAGCCATTCTGTGTTTACTCAGTGACAACTGAAGCTTTTTCAGAGACTTCTGTGCTCTAAGCAGATTACTCCTGGCACCCAAGTGACTCTTTAGTGTGTTAGTGTCATGAACTGGGATCCACAGGAGCTTTTGGTGTGTATGTGAGGGAAAAGCGTGGTGTAAAGATGCACCTCACTGTGAGTTTTCATTCTGTCCACTGTGGGGTTGGCTAAGGCTACGAAGCCAGCATTCTAAATTCTGGGTCCTATAACTGTAGGAGACAGTTATAAAATTTGGCAATAGTAAGTTTTCTGGGGGCTCAGCAACCAACATAAGTTAGAAAACAAATACTAAATGAGTATGAGACTTTTTGGCAACCCCTGTATTGAACCCTGTTACTTCACTGCAGCCTGGGTTCTCAGCACAGGTCATGCTCTCTTCACAGTAGTACCAGAGATGCTTCATAAACACTTGGGTTCAGAATCAAGACTATTGTGTGTTAGAAACTGTGGTGTTTTACTGGATATACAGAGTTTTCGGTTCTTATAGAAACAATGATTTAATTACAGTGCTTTTAATATTTAGCCATTGTAACTTCTCAACATGTGAATTTCATTTCATTTATTTATTTAATTTATTTTTATTTTTTTTTTTGGTTTTGGTTTTTTGAGTTTCTCTGTGTGGCCTTGGCTGTCTTGGACTCTCTTCGTAGACCAGGTTGTCCTTGAACTCACGGAGACCCGCCTGCTTCTGCCTCCCCAAGTGCTGGGATTACAGGCATGTTGCACGACTAGCATATGGATTTTAAATGATTATTTCTTTCTATTGTGTTGTGTTGGAACGCTTAATTTTATAGTTGCTCCTTAGATTCCTGACTTTATTTAAAAAGTTTGTCTAAAATGAACATTGATATTAAAGCAGAATTTATAACAATTTATGAATTGTTCTTAAATACACTTCTGCCATTTTGTACTATACAATCATGAGACATGGTGCTCTCAGGAATCATGACTGTAAGATCAAGATGGCTGTGAACTCAGGCAAGCACTGGAAATGTTGTGTCCTAAAATATTAAATGTTCAATCAAGATTTAATTTTTTGTGTAAAAATAACCAAACACCTATCTCATTAGTATGGACATTAGGTTTTGCCTTTGATAAATGGAGACATTATATATAACATCTTCTAAAATGAAATTTGTTTTGATTTATTATCAGCAAATGTTTAATTTATAGACCTATTTTCTTTATCCATACATTTAGAGCCGTGTAAGTTTTTACTCAGCAAAAAGGACTTGTATGAGTTACCTGTCTGCTGCTGTGGTATGACACTGACGCCAAGGAAGAGTTTATTTGTCTTATGGTTCCAGAGAGTTTGAGTCTGCAAGAGATGGTCTTTCTGCAGAAGCAAATAGGAGAATGCAGTATAGATATCGTTTTGAATAGTTCAGCCTCCACTGACTGAATGCAAAAGCAGATATGCTAGTACAGTTGTCTTTATGTCTGACATTAATGAGACGTATAAAAAAGTAAAACAATGGCACAAAACTAGGTTGTTTTAAATTTGCTGTATGTAATGGAAATAAATCCCCTCATGTCAACCCCCAATTTTATTATGAAAAATTTAAGAATATAGGGTGTGAAACACTTAGCGAGGATCCCCAAGCCCTCCCGAGGAAGCTCCAGCTGACACCTCTTCCCACCATCTTTACAGCGACTGTGGTGTTCACTGTCCTCCATCCGTTAGCCCATGTTAGCTTTGGGTGTCAGGCCTGGATAGGGTCTTCAGGGTCGTTCAGAGATTTGGGGATACATGCCCCTTAGGATGTCTGCGAAATTGAAGATGTCCTAATGCTCAGAGATTGCATTTGTGCTAGGACTTCAGTTTATTATCCTAAATCAATATGTTTATGTTAAATACAATTAAATCAATGTGTGTAACGGTATAGCAAAAAGGCTGGAGTGACTCTCATGGTTTCTGAGAGTTAAAGACATTTGAGAAGTGCTGTGGTAAGCATTTGGTATTGCTTTGAAGCCTGTCATGTAAAGGAAGAGATTATATTTCATATGATGATGATCTAGAGAATGAAATGTTCTAGAGAATGGTGCTTTTAAAAACTCAATATAGATTCTGGATACAATCTATTGATGAATAGTGAAAGACATGAAGACATAAATGTGTAAAATATGTCAGAAAGCAATGATTCTATTTTAATTTTTCATTGTTCTATTTTCCTTATTTTATTAGTTCTTTGATTTTTTTTACAGTGCATTTTGAACATATTCACTTCCTTACTCCTCATTTCCCAACTCTTCCCAGATCCACCCCCTTCTCAACCCACCAAACTGTTCTCTAAAGAAGCAAAACCAGTCAAGTTCCCTTTGTGCTGACCATGGACTCCCACATGTAGACCTCACAAAGCAGGACCACCCACCAGGGCCCTCACTCTTAAAGGAAATGGATTTCCTCTCCGGGCTCCTATCTTCCAGCTCCCTAACTGGTCTACTTCCTCTCTCCATGCTTGAATTTGGATGGTTTGTCTTTGCACAGCTCTTGTGTACTCACTCTTAACAGCTGTTTGTGCTGTCTTCTCTTTTCTTTCTTTCTCCTTCCTTATGGATCACAAGGAAAATGATAACAAAAGATAATTGCTTCATCCTAGTATTTATTATGTTTATATATATTGCTATGTTTTATTTCTGAGGTCTCACACTGCAGTGAAGGCCGCCGTTGAACCATCACTGTAGCTCAGAATGGGCTCACACTCATAACAGTCCCCCGAGGAGTTAATATTTATGGGAAAGACTCACTCTCAACATTCTTAGCAGTTCTACACCTAGGAGTGCACTCTGACTCCTTCTCCTCCTCCTCCTCCCCCTCCTCCTCCTCCTCCCCCTCCTCCTCCTCCTTCTTCTTCTTCAATTTTGTTTTTTTGTTTTTTTTTGGGTTAGCTTATTTATTTGTTTTCTTTCTAAATAGAGAGAAAAAGAAAGAGTCCTGATTTGGGTGGGTAGAGAAGTGGGAAGAAGCTGGGAGGAGCAGGGGAAGGAGAAACCATGCTCAGAATATATAGTATGACTTTTTTTCAATTAAAAATATGTCGTTCTGTAGGCTGTCGTTTTGTTCTGATGACAGTGTCCTTTGCTTTACAGAAGCTTTTCAGTTTCATGAGGTCCCATTTATTGATTGTTGATCTTAGAGCCTGTGCTATTGGTGTTCTGTTCAGGAAATTGTCTCCTGTGCCAATGAGTTTAAGGCTCTTCCCCACTTTTTCTTCTAACTGATTTAGAGTGTCTGGTTTTATGTTGAGGTCTTTGATCCACTTGGACTTTAGTTTTGTGCAGGGTGAAAAATATGGATTTATTTTCATTTTTCTGCATGTAGACATCCAGTTGGATCAGCACCATTTGTTGAAGATGCTGTCTTTTTTCCATTGAATGGTTTTTGCTTCTTTGTCAAATATCAAATATTCTTAGGTGTGTGGGTTTATTTCTGGGTCTTCTATTCGTTTCCATTGATCCTCCTTTCTGTTTCTATGCCAATACTGTGCAGTTTTTATTACTATTGCTCTTTAGTACAGCTTGAGATCGGGGATGGAGATACCTTATTTGTAATAGCCAGAACCTGGAAACAACCTAGATGTCCCTCAACGGAGGAATGGATACAGAAATTGTGGTATTTTTACACAATTGAATGGAATACTACTCAGCAATCAAAAATGAGGAAAGCATGAAATTTGCAGGCAAATGGTGGGATCTTGAAAAGATTGTTCTGAGTGAGGTATCCCAGAAGGAGAAAGACACATATGGTATATACTCACTTATATAGACCTATAAGATATGATAAACATAATGAAATCTATACACCTAAAGAAGATAAACAGGAAAGAGGACCCAGGGTTAGATGATCAATCCTCACTTAGAAAGACAAATGGGATAGACATTGGACGTAGGAGAAAACAAGTAACAGGACAGGAGCCTACCGCAGAGGGCCTCTGAAAGACTCTACCTAGCGATGTATCAAAGCAGATACTAAGACTCAACCAAACCTTCGGCAGAGTGCAGGGAATCATATGAAAGAAGGGGAGTTAGTATGACGTGGAGAGGATAGGAGCTCCACAAGGACCAAATATATCAGGGCACAGAAGTCTTCTATGAGACTGACACTCCACCAAGGACCATGTATGGATATACCCTAGAACTTCTGCTAGGATGTAGCACATGGTAGCTCAGTAACCAATTGTTTTCCCATAGTAAGGGGAACAGGAACTATTTCTAACAGGGACTCAATGGCTGGCTCTTTGACCTCCCCACCCCGCCAAGGGAGGAGCAGCCTTGCTAGGCCACAGAGGAGGACTTTGCAGCCAGTCCTGAAGATACCTGATAAAACAGGGTCAGATGAAAGGGAAGGAGGTCCCCCCTATCAGTGGACTTGGAAAGGGGCAGGGAGGAGATAAGGGAGGGAGGGAGGATTTGGGAGGGAATGAGGGAGCGGGATACAACTGGGATACAGAGTTAATAAAATGTAACTAATAATAAAAAATTAAAGAAAGAAAATAATAAAAATCTATCATGAAGTATATGATCTGTAGATTGAGCTAAATCCGACCAGGATTGGGATGCAGGATAGGAGACATGGGATGGGAAGGAGAGGGAGGGGACAAGGAGGCAGGAAGACGGACCAGCCAGGGCACTGCAGTTCAAGTTGTTTTATTTGTGAGGCTGATGGGTGTCAAGTTCCAATCAGTACTGGGCAGATGAGTCTCCTCTTGATTCTTTATGAGGAAAGCATTTGGTTTCTTTCTTTTCCAGCCAAAATCATTGCATTTGTTCTTTTTATTTTTATTACTATTATTTTAATTTTTGGTAGGGTCTTACTATTTAGCTCAGCCTGTCCTGGAACCTAGTCTCTGCTGCAGTTTCTCCTTGACCTTCGTCCTGTCTCTGCCTCCAGAATGCTGGCGTGGTAGGCCTGGTATGTCATGATCAACTTGCCTTTCTTTTCTTTTAAAGCAGTCTTATCTCTGTCAGGCTTCTGTCTGCAAGCTTAGCAGAGTATCGTTCATAGTGTCAGGGGTTGGCAGTATGATAGGGTGGGTCTTTGGTTGGGCATTTCCTCAGACTCTGCTCCCTCTGCTCTATCTTTATCCCTGCACATCTTGTAGGCACAGTAAATTTTAGGTTGAAGTTTTTGTGGTGGGTTGGTTTGGTGTTTCCTCCCTCTACTAGGAGACTAGTCTAGTTAGAGGGTGCCCTCTTCTGTGTCTATAGCCTCTGCTACTAGAAGTCTCTTCTTGAATCCCCCCATATCCTCCCGGGGGCCTGCCCTGACTGAGGTCTCCAGCTTGTCACGGAGATGTCCCCACCCTCAGTTTCTCTTTTCTCTACAGGCCTCTGTCCTCTCGCCCTCGCTCTCCTCAGATCTGATCTCCACCCTCTTAACTCTATGTGCTCCCTCTCCTACCTTGTTCCCTCTCTTCAGCTACTACCTCTCTCTATTCTGTTTTCGATTCTGAGTGAGATTTAAGCATCCTCCCTTGGGTCCTCCTTGTTACTTATCTGCTTTGGGTCTGTGCCTCATAGTAACAGATATTGAAACTCACAGCCAAACATTGGTCAATACGTAGGGAGTCTTGGGGAATAGTAGGAGGAAAGAGAAAAGAGGAAAGACTTGGAAGTGACTGGAGCTCCACAAGAAGATCTACAGAGCCAGCTAACCAGGGCCCAGAGGGTTTTGCTGAGACTGGAGCATCAACCAAGGACCATGAATGAACTGGACCTAGGCCCCCTACTAAGATGTGGCAGATGGGCAGCTCAGGCCTCATATGGGTCCTCTGGTAAGGGAAGTGGGACTGCATCAAACACGGACTCACTTGCCAGCTTTGTGATCACTTTCCCCTGCCAGGACTGCCTTGCCAGGCCACAGGGGCAGAGGACATGCTCAGACCTGATGCACTGATGGGCTGGGGTGGATGGGAAAGGGAGGGAGCTTTCCTTCTCTGAGGAAAGGGGGAAGTGGGTGGAGGAGGGAGAGAGGGTGGAACTGGGAGGGGAGGAGGAAAGGTGCTACAGGATGTAAGGTGAATAAAATAAATAAATGAAGAAAGAAGCAGTCTGATCTCTGATCCTCTGCACTTGCGTTATGGCTTTGAGCTTAGTGTTGGTATGGGATTCCTACATGTGGGAAGGACCGAGTCTCTGGTTCCTGTGCCTGCCCTTGGGCTCTTTTCCTTCTGGTGGTTTGTCTCGCCTTGCCCAACTTCGATGGGATAGTTTTTCTTTCTTTTCTATTTTATTTTATTAAAAAGGAATGACTGAAAACTTAGTCACTAGGGTGAAGGAGAGTAACAGCTGCACTGTAATTTATGCCTGCTGGAGAGGAAGCCCCTTCTCCAATGGCGTCCAGACAGGTCACATGTTCAGGGGTGGTTGGCCAACAGGTACTAGACTCTTGCTTTATTTGGTTTCGGTTTGTCTCTCCCTCCTGCCTTCGAATGGTTGTTTCATTTTGTTTCCTTGGTTTTGGAGTGTTTGGGTTTTTGTTTGTTTTTTGAGTAAGAATGTAAGCTTGCCTAAGTAGGGAGAAAGAGAGGATCTGGATGAACTTGCAGGAAGGGAACAATATGACCAATATATAAATTTAAAAATTGTTCTAAATAATAAAATAATGTGATCCTTTGTACCTGGAGTTGGGATGAGTACAGTAGTGACTGTTTTTGAGAGGCCCTGTGCTCATGCCTGGACTACGTGGAGGTCTTTGGGTTCAGTGTAGATAACAGGGGTTGGAGAACCAGACCTCATGTTTAAGATTCCAGGAAAGGCCAGCCATGGTGATGCCTGCCTTTAATCCCAGTACTAGGGAGGCAGAGAGCAGCCTGGTCTACATAGTGGGTTCTAGGCCAGTCTAGGACACACAGTGAGATCTTTTAACACAACGAAATAATTTTAGGAAAGGATAAGGATCTTACTTTTACTCTTCACCAAACTATTACATAAGCTTTGTTTGGAATATTAAGAAATTTTTAAAAAAGTTATTTAAAAAATGTTAAAACAATGGTTATATCTGTAATTGTGAAACAATTGGAAAAGAAACTTTTTTTTTTTAATAATGTAAAAGTAAGAGGCAATTTTCTTTTCATAGCTCACCTTTGTGGAGAAGGCTGGAACCATGTTGGGGATGCTTGTCTTCGAATCAATTCCAGCAGAGAAAGTTATGACAATGCCAAGCTCTATTGCTATAATCTTGGTGGAAACCTTGCTTCCCTGACAACTTCCAAGGAGGTAGAGTTTGTGTTGGATGAAATACAGAAGTACACACAACAGGTATGCCCTGGGGTTCTCCATGCGATGGACACGTGTGACGATGCATGGCTCACAGATTTATGACTTATTCTTACTAAAGGCATTTAAAGTAAATGTTTTTCTGAAGGATGGGCAAGTAACTTATTACCATGTGTGGAAACCCATTAGTGTACTTGGTAGCTTTCTGCCGTAGGAGAGCGTAGAGATGCAAAGAAGTGCTGTTCTCAGAGGGTGTAAGAGGAGCTGTTCCCAGACAGTGTAAGAGGTCCTCTTGACAGTGTAGCGGAGGAAGAGACAGGAGCAGTTATTCTTGAGTGTGGTAATTGCCATGATAGACACACACACTCAGGGTGCCTCATGAAGACAAGGAAGGAGAGGTAGGCACAGTGTGAGCTTATGGAATAGTGCTGGAGAAAAGCTGGAGCCAGCATCCATAGGACTCAGAGATGTTCCTACAGAAACCAGAAGAAGCCTGTGTTTTGTTTTGTTTTTTCCTCATCTTATTTAAGAGCTTCCGGCATAGTAGGTCTGTGCTAGTTGGTGAGGAAGACAGAGACCTGTTGGTTTTTACACTTTAGAAATATATAAGTTTTTTTAAAGTAAAGTTTTATGGTAAACATGTGGAATGTACAGAAAAGATTTGCTATTTTTTACGACATTAAGGGCTTTTTTTTTTGTCATATCGAAAGCTTTTGATTTGCACACTCATGTTTTGTATTTCAGAAAGCACTACAATGTGTCATTAAAGCTCCATTTATTTTCCTGTGTTTAGCACAAATTTCTTTTGGCTGTTATAAAATAACCACAAAGTTGGTCATGTGAACTCTGTATTTTAAGAATTCTCATAGCTTCTAACTTCTGTCACCTATGTTTGTAATCTGTAAGGAGTGGATTGCAAACTGAGATTTGCTTGATTGCTGAGTCTCATCATACAAATGGTGTTTTGTTTCCATCAGAAACAACTTTTCACAGAATTTCAAAGTGGAAACTTCTTCAAGGTGACATTTCATTAGGCATATCTCTAAGTAAAATGAATTATATCCTGAGTCATTGCAGCTGCACAGGCTTAAGAGAACCCTTCCTTGGCCAATAAAGATCGACAAATTCATGCACTTTAAAGAGATATCTTGGGTCAAATGATCATTTAGTTATCGGAAATGGCTAATGGAATGTTACAATGATTTATGGTGTGCTGCAGTGAATTTTCATAATACAGCAATTTATCTTTCATTTTCAACTGCCTGTCTGGCTCATTTACTGAGTAATAGTTACTTTAAATCTTTTATCACTGGCCTCATTTTTGTTTTTCTTCCTTTTCTTTCAGATTCTTATCATGATGAGTTAGAGAGTAATATTTTATCTTAAATGGCCTTTTTTGGGCTATAGATAGTTAGGAAACATAGGAAGAGTTGCTAATCTGAAACTTCTGTTTTGGATTGATTATCTGACTTGTGTTATTATAGAGTATGATTTAAAAAGACAGCTTTTTGTTATCCTAGTATCTCAGAATGAGTGTTTAAGATACAGAATTATAATGTGAAGCAGCGTGTGTGCTTTAATAATTGAAAGCATTGCTAAACCCCACCTCACCGTTATGCCAGAGAGTATACAATAACCAATTTATTCTAAGACCGTTGTTTATTAAATTTTATTCATTAATTGCTATCTACACTGTATTATTTTGGCAATGTGACATGCATTGTCAAAGTGAAAATTTATAAGGTAATTTAATTTTATTCAAGAAATAGCTGCTGACTATATACAATGTGAAACACATTATATTTAGATATACACTTGCAAGTCTAAAGGCGGATGATTAACTTACCTCCCTTGGGCCATTTGTACATGAATACTATATGTAAACATCTTATTTCTGTTGATAGAGACTAAGATGTAGTAACATTTTTATTCTGTTTTACATATATAAAAGAATTAAAAGAATGATGCTTTGACATAAATTTCCTTCGTTGTGACTATTAAGTAGCTTAGTGATTTAGAAGATATATTATCATGTGTTAAAAAAGAGGTGTCCATACTCTAATGGAACATTGGAACTTAGATTTAGAATGTATTTTTGCTTTTAAATAATGATTAAGATAAATTATATAAATCTAGAATCGATTTTGATTTCATGCCAAGCTTGAATGGTCAGTGGGACTATTAAGAATGGTTGTGCTGCTTTTGAGAACCTGCGCTTATCAGATGTTTTAACATGACAGCCAGACTCTGTCTGGTCCTTGTTTTTCCCGTTAATGAGCAGGTGATGTCAGTTTTCCTAAAACGGCACACAGGTCCACACTTAGCTGGGAATCCCGAATGGGCAGTCCTTGGTGTGACATCTTCATTCAGCATCCACATAGATCTGTTGATTTTGTTTTCCGTTTTTGCACAGTACTGGTACTTGATTTCTCTGTGGTTCCAAAATCCATAGCTGATTAAACCGTATGCCTGATAGTGTTAGTTACAGTGGTGGCACTGTATTTATTCGTTTGTTTGAGATAGGATCTTACTGCGTAGCACTGGCTGTTGTAACTCCCTGTGGAGGAACCTGTCTCTGCCTCCTGAATGCTGGGATTAGAAGCGTTCTATAATCCCATTTTATAGGAGAGAAAAAAAAATGAAGAAAGGCTAAAAAAAAAAAAAAAAAAATTCATTCAGCCCTGTAGCTAAGCTCAAAAAACAGTGCTTTCAGAGCAGTGTTGTGATCTGTGTCATCCTCCAGATTCCACTGAAATTATTATTGGAGTAAAAATTATTAGAAAGGTCGTTCCAAGTGTTTTCCAATGTGGTATTTAGTGACTAAGTGATCCCATGCAGTACTAATGCTCTGATGCTCTCGTGGTCCGCGTCCTCCTTGCAGAAGGTGTCGCCGTGGGTGGGTCTGCGCAAGATCAACATCTCGTATTGGGGCTGGGAGGACATGTCCCCCTTCACCAACACCAGCCTGCAGTGGCTTCCGGGGGAGCCCAACGACTCCGGCTTCTGTGCCTACCTACAAAGGGCTGCAGTGGCGGGGCTCAGAGCCAACCCTTGCACGGCCATGGCAGATGGCCTTGTCTGTGAAAAACCTGTTGGTAAGTAGTCACGCATCAGCCTTTCTTCACTTGAGTGTGTTAGCCTGTTGCCCAGCCCTCCTTTCTAGAGTGCAGTGACTTGTACTATCCTGTCTTAACCCCAGGTGCTTACTGATATTAGCATAACTTGTACTGGTAAATTTGTAGTGTTCTTTATATATATATTCTTAAATTTTACTTATGTTTCTTACAAAACTTTAATTATTTTATTTTATTTTGTATGCATGAGTGCTTTGCTTACATATACGTGTGCACAGACCATGTGCATACCTGAGATCTGTGGAGATCAGAAGACAGGGTCAGATCCTTTGGTAATGGAATTACAGATGGTTGTGAGCCATTAAGTTCTGGGAAGCAAACTGTGGTCTTCAGCGAGAACAAATGCTCTTAAGGGTGGAGTCATCTCCCTGCCCACTGTATTCTCTGTATAACCTTTGTTTCTTAATTGTTATGGTGCTGTCTAACGGTCTATCTGGAAAAGCCCAGAGCATTTCTGTCTAATCGTACCTAGGCCTAGGTCTGGAATGTTGCCGCCTCCAGGACTTACTGCTGACTTAGCTCGCCCTTTCTAGATCTTCCTGATATCTGTCTGTCTGGTGCAACTTAGCTGTTCTAGCTCAAACCCCTTTCCAAGCTGACTAATTCAAACTGGCTTCTCTTGGCTCCTTAAGTTGCTCTGCTGGGCTTCAAACTAACTCTGATGATTTGTTCTAATCTCCTGGCTCCTCCTTATTCTCTGGCTTCAACTGCCCCTGCTGACCTGCAGTGAATTGAGCTGAACTCGGCTCTCCCAACTCCACTGCACTGCACTCACTCAACCTAACTGCACCAAACTCAACCCTGCTCATCTGAAATGACTTCCGTCTCGATACTCTCTCTCCTGCACCGTACTCTACTCCCTCAACTCTACTGCACTGCACTTAAGTAGCTTCTCTTTCCTGTATGTTCTCATGAGAATTGGGTTCATCCTGTGTCTTTCTCATTCTGTCAAATCTTTCTCTGATTCATCACTTTGTCCCTTAATGAGACATCACTTCCAAACACGGCTGCTTCATCTATAAACTAATCGACTCTACATTGTTTGAGATTAAAGGTGTGTTCTAAGGGCATGTCTGTATTCCAGCCAGATCATACTGTAGTCCAGGGTGTCTCTGCCTTGTGGTTGGATCACGTAGACCTAGCAGGTCTTTGGATGTGATCACAGCAGCCATGTTGCTGGATTAAAAATTCTCTACATTTTTCATCCTAATGTATATGATAGCTGTTGTATTCCGTATTAAGATTTTGTAGTATGTCGTATATTGTCACTTGTGTATATCAAAGACCTAGTCACGGCCTTTCTTCGGTAAGATGTGGAGTGCTTATGGAGAGACTTGGGTCCGGGAAGTAAACAGTGCTGGTTCTGCCCACCGAGACAATTGAAAGGCCTTCTCGTGTTACTATGCAATTGCAGCTTACAAAACTACACATCTTATACTCTCGAAAGAATTTAGAAAAGGAAAGGAATTCTATATTTTCAAATTTAGTTCTAAATTGGTACACATATCAGCTCATGTTCTAATGCTTCAGTCTGCTCAACTGAAACTTTTCGTTTAAACAGTAAAACAGATGAACCCCAGGCATTTGTGTTACAGTGAATTCCAGGGGCCTGGAGAGTGGCCTGAGCAGATGTGAGCACTGGCTACTCTTCCGGGAACCCGGGTTTGATTCTCAGAACCCACATGGCAGCTCATAACCACCTCTTACTTCTGTTCCTGATGTGGCGACTCCTCCTCTTCTGGCCACGGCAGGCACCAGGCAAGCCGGAGGTGGCGTACCTGCATGATCAGGGCACCCAGACATGCAATTGAAAATTAGAAATTAATTTAAAAAACGAAGTTACCAAATAACTGCCGTTACCGATTTGCTGCAGTCAGTCCGAATCAGAATGCAAGGCCATGCAAGAAGCCGTGCTCGCTGAGGACGTCCTGTTCCAACTGCACCAGCAATGGCATGGAGTGTATGTGGTGTGGCAGCACCAAGCGCTGCGTGGACTCCAACGCCTACATCATCTCCTTCCCCTACGGACAGTGCCTCGAGTGGCAGACCGCCACCTGCTTGCGTAAGTACAGGTGGAGAGAGACTTAGTGCACAGGGGCATTAAAATAATGGGGAAGAACACTGCCACAAGGAAGTCTGGAATCTGTGTATTAGTCTCTGACTTGGAGTGTGTGTCATTCTGAATTTACCACGCTATTACCATTTTACCGCCATGTTTGACCCATGCCCTGAACTCAGAGTTTCTCGACAGTGCTGTTTGGCGTCTAAGTGTTCCTTGGTACGCTCTCCTTCCCTCCACCCCCTTTTTCTTTAGGCGGGTGATACCCCTGAAGAATTGACACTAGTTGTTTCGTGGGGTGCTCAGCTCGTGTTTGTCTAAACATTCTTTACATTGCTAGATCAGCTCTACACTGTATTGTTAAGAAGGGTGTGTGTAGGTGGTGAAACTGTACAGTAAGACTTCCTGTGGGTGTGAGCTGGTGATGGCAGCGGGGAGAAGCTGGAGATGGTCTCAGGCAGTTATCTGGAGGAGTGGGACCACAGGAACACATGTAAGGGAGGCTTTGCTCGAGCGATATAGAACCATTGCATCTGGGTGGTCCTACGTGGTGGTCCACACGGCCACATAGTGCTCAGTGCAGGAGTCACTCACCGAGCAGCACCATTAGTGTTGAAGGCCCCGGGTTCCTAGAGAGTCACCGGTCTTCAGTCCATGCTGGGACCCTATGAAGCGGAGTCTGGTTTAAATAAAGAGTGGCAGTTGCAGCACAGAAGGATGTATCAATGAGAAGCCAGCACAGGCAAGCAAGCAGCACTATTTTCCTTGAATCTCCTTAAAAATTATTGAAGGAGCACTTAATTGAGGGCTTACTTATAGTTTCTTTGGGTTAGTCCACAGTCATCATGGCAGGGAGCTTGGTGGCAGGTAGGCAGGCCTGGCGGCTTACATCAGGCCCACAAGCACTTGGTGATGTGGGGTGAGGGTGGGGGCAGGAGAAAAAGAAATATTGGGCCCCACATGGGCTTTTGAAACCTCAAAGGTGACACAGCTCCTAATCCTTCCTAAACAGTGCTACTAACTGGGAAGCAAGGATTCAAATGTATGAGCCCATGGGGGCCATTCTGTTATTTTTTTTTCCTTTTACTGAAAATATTTTTTTCCACACATAATACATCCTGATTTAGAGTTTCTCCTACCTCTACTCCTCCCATTTCTTCTTCTTCTTCCCTTCCACCCAGATCCACCCCTTTCTGTCTCTCATTAGAAAATAAACACACTTGGGATAATATAATATGATATAATGATATGATATGATACGATATGATATGATATGATATGATATAATATAATATAATATAATATAATATAATATAATATAATATAATATAATATAATATAA
>NW_026596125.1:17154150-17194070 GCF_907164565.1 Psammomys obesus
AATATAATATAATATAATATAATATAATATAATATAATATAATATAAACTGACATCTCAGAATTAGTCAAACAAACAAACAGAAGAAAAAAGGTCTAAGAGAAGGCACAAGAACCAGAGACCCACGCATTCACACGCTCAGGAGTTCCATAATAATCTGGAAGCCATTATATATACGCAGAGAGCCTGGTGCAGACCTGTGCAGGCCCTGCATGTACGTGTGTAAATGGATAAATGTAATCCACCACATAAACAGACACACTGGAAGACAAAAACCACATGATCCTCTCACTAGATGCAGAAAAGGCCTTTGACAAAATCCAGCACTCATTCATGATGAAAGTCCTGGAGAGATTAGGAATATGTGGGCCATAATGTAAATACAATGAAGGTAGCTTAGTGTAAGCCCATAACCAGCATCAACTTGATGAAGAGGAACTCAAAGTAACCCTACTACAACCTGGAACAAGACAAGGCTGCCTGCTCTCTCTGTACCTGTTTAACATGGTGCTTGAAGTCTTACTTGGCTAGAGCAACAAGGCAGCTGAAGGAGGTAATGAGATCACAGTTAGTTGGTAAGGAAGAAGTCCAAGTCTCTTACTTGCAGATGATGCTCTAGTAGGTGATCCTAAAGTTCCGAGAAATGCCTACGGCTGATAAACACTTTTAGCAAAGTATTTAGATAAAAGATTAACTCGCAGAAATCAGTAGTGTAGTGTAGCACTCCTGGATATAGATAGAAACACTGAGAAGGAAATTGGGAAACAATACCCTTCACAACAGCCTCTTTGGGTTACTAACCAAGCAAGCGAAAGACTTGTATGATAAAAAATTTAAGACACTGAAGAAAGAAATTTAAGAAGATATCAGATGTTCCTCAACTGAAGAATGGATAAAGAAACGGTGGCACATTTACACAATGGAATACTACCCAGCTATTAAAAACAAGGAAATCATGAAATTTGCAGGCAAATGGATCATCCTGAGTGAGGTAACCCAGACCCAGGAAGACACACATGGGATGTACTCACTTATAGGTGGATAGTAGCCATATAGTATAGGGTAACCATACTACAAGTCACAGACCCCAAGAAGCTAAGCAACAAGGAGGGCCCAAGGGAGGGTGCTTGATTCTCAGCAGGGGAAATAGAGTGGTCAGTGGATGAAGAGGGAGGACAGGACTAGGAGAGGGAACACTGAGGGAAATGAGGGTAGAAATCAGATATAGGGTGAGCAGGGCGAGAGGACAGAGGGATTGCAGAGAGGGGGTAAGCAAGGGCAGGGCATCTCTTAGACAAGCTGGGAACCTGCAACAGGGTGGGCTCCCAGGGGGATAAGAGGGTGACTCTAGCCGATACCCCTGTGGTGTGAGTCATAGAGATGGAGAGGCCACCCTCTAACCTGTCAGGACTGTGGAGAGAGGGGAAAACCAACCCACTTACAAAAACTTCCACCCAGAATTTACCCTACCCTCAGGATATGCTGGGATTAACAGAGAGCAGAGACCAACCCATGCCTGGAACAACCTGAGACCCACCCCATGGGAGAGAGCCAAGGCCTGACACTGTTGATGACGCTCTACAGTGTTTGCAGATGGGAGCCTACCTTGGCTGTTCTCTGAGAGGCTCCACCCAGGAGGTAGAAACAGAAACTGAAACTCACAGCCAACCATTGGGTGCAGTATAGCGAGCCTTGTGGAAGAGTGGGGGAAGGATACAAGAACTCGGAGGGCACTGGATCTCTGCAAGAAGAGCAATAGTCCCAACTAACCTGGGCCCAGAGGGACTTGCGGATACTGAAGCACCAACCAACGACCATGCAGGGACTGGACCTAGACTCTTCACATATATACACAACAGGCAGCTTAGCCTCCACGGTTACCAGAAAGAGGATGGGGGCTGTCTCTGACAAAATCTCTGTTGCATGCTTTCTGATCTGTTCACCCTGGCAGGGCTGCCTTGCCAGGACACTGAAAGAGGAAGTACACAGTCCTGAGAGACTGGATGTGCGGGTGTGTGTGTGTGTGTGTGTGTGTGTCTCCCCTTTTCTGAGGGGCAGAGGAGGGGGCGTAGGGAGATAAGGGAGGGACAAAGAGAAGGGGAGGGGGCTAAGACTGAGATGTAAAGTGAATAACGAAGTAAAAATAACAACATAATGGAAAAAAGAAGGTATCAGAAGATGAAAGGATCTCTTATGCTCAAGATTAGTAGGATTACTATAGTAAAAATGATCGTCCTGCCAAAAGCAATCTACAGATTCAGTGCAGTCCCCAGCAACATTCAAGACAACTTTTTACAGTTCTTGAAAGGACAGTTTTCAGGTTCATATGAAAACACAAAAAGCCCAAGATAGCTGAAACAGTCCTGAATAATAAAAGATCTGCTGGAGGTATTACTGTCTCTGTTTCCAAGATATATTACAGAGCTATGATGTTGGCACAGAGCAGGCACATTGATCAGTGGAATCGAATTGAAGACCCAGAAATAAATGCTCACACCTATGGACCCTTAATTTTTGAGAATACAAAAATTGAGAATACAAGTTTTCTCGGGACTCTCCTCAGACTGTGAGACCATTAGACAATATGATTTTGAGTGTGATGAAGTCAGTTTATTTCATCACATGACACTCATCAATTGGAACATCACAGTAACTTAATTGTGCCTATGTGAGGTTTGGTAGTGTTTCTTTTTTATCATTTATTATTTTGTTATTTTTTATTTTTTCTAAAACTTACAATACAGTTTTGAAGACAATCAGCATAACCGTCAGTGGTTACATACTTGAACTGTCCGTCATCACAGATATAAGGGAAAAGGAAACTGAGGGGAGATGTGGCAGTGTATGGAATGTTCAGTTGCTAAGTGTCTGTTAAAGGGATTGCCCTTTATCCCAGTGCACTGGGAGATACCCCTTTCTTCCCCAACCCCTTTTATTGAAAACTGATCCTTTTCTCATATAGTATATCCCGATTACAGTTTACCCTCCCACTGTTCCTCCTGGTTCCCCCTCCTGCCCCCCCCCCCTGCACTTCTGATCCACTCCCTTTTTGTCTTTCCTTACAAAAGAACAGACTTCTAAGAGATAACAATAAAACATGACAAAACAAAACGTAACAATATAGAACAAAACCCATCACACTGAGGCTGGACGTGGCAACCCAACAGAAGGAAAAGAGCCCCGAGGGCAGGCACAGGAGTCAGAGACCCACTTGTTCACACACTCTAGAGTCCCATGAGAAAACTAACCTGAAAGTTATAACAGATGCACAGAGAGGCCGCGTGTTCCTGCTTCAGACTTTAATGAGCCTTGCCTAGTTGATTGAGAGGGCCTGTTCTCCTGGTGTCCTCCATCCCTCTGGCCTTACACTCTTTCTGCCTCCTCTTCTGTGGGGTTCCCTGAGCCCTGGAGAGAGACATTTAGTGGAGACATCCCATTTAGAGCTGTGGATTCTGAGGACCCAAGAAGGTGTAACCCTGGAACAGAAAACACTGCACGCCATGAGTTACCTGTCTACACGGTTAAATAAGCTGTAATTTATTTCTCATTACAACATTACAACGTAAGATGGTTCTTATCTACAGCTTCCTCACTCCGGCTCTCCCAGGTTCTTGGCTCTCAAACAGCCCGCAAGGAATAAACTCCTCAGTGAATTCTGGACTCTGACATTTTGCATCGAGCGTCTGGTGTTTTCCAGGCCTTGGCTCAGTTCTTCTACATACTGGCCAGATGCGCAGAATCTTCAAGTGCAGCCTTAAGTTTTTTTTCCCTTACCATCCAGTTTATCTTCTCTTTGTTCATGACAAGTATTATGCATACTTATTTGTGTACATATACGTGTGTATTATGAGTTTTCTTATCTCGTAGGTATTTATGTGAAAATATTTCTGTAACTACAGATGACATTTTAACTTTTTTTCTTATCACATTTTCTGACGTATTCAGTTCTGCGTGGTTGTAAAAATCAAACTTGTTTTTAACGCTTCTGTCTTGCAGCTCAAAATTGCTCCGGATTAAGAACCTGTGGACAGTGCTTGGGGCAGCCTGGATGTGGCTGGTGCAATGACCCTAGTAACACAGGAAGAGGGCGCTGCATCGAAGGCTCCTCACGGGGGCCGGTGAAGCTTGGTGGAACGCACAGCAGCGACGTGGCTCTCGACCCCAGTCTTTGCCCCAAAGAAAAGAGCTATGAGTGGTCCTTTATCCAGTGTCCAGGTAACAAAAGTTTCATGTTCTCCGAATGCACGGATCGATGTTATGGTGTCACTGTAATATCTTAGAATTCTCTTATTGTATCATTACAGTACCTTAGCATTCTCATTCTCTTCAGTGTTTCCCGTAAAGCTCATGGTGAGTGTGGACGTGACGCCCTGAACATCTATGGTAGACCCTTGTTTTGAGAGCCACCATTGGTGTTCACTACTCTTCAAATTTGAGGATCGCTTTGAAGTTTTTCAGGGACTCTTTGCATGCATGTTTCTGTATTCCTTATTCTGTGCTTATATGTTGGAAGAGAGTTGACCTTGAAAAATCAGTTTGGTCTATACTTGTTTTCTCAGTACATTCTATATACTAAATAGTATATATAGTGTTTTAGGCACTGGAAACATAGTAGTTAATACATTGGCTTAAAAAATTGCTGCACTCACGGAGAACACGTGTTTCTTGAAATAAGTTTGTGAGGTTATGTGATAGATGAGTCCTAGTTAGTGAAAGGAGATTGAAGCTTGCTTACACAAGGCAAAGCTTTGCTGGGAGGTTAACGTTGATGAAAGCCTGGAGAAGAAGATTTTCTGGGTACCCGGGTGATTAGCTGCAGGAGAGGCGACAGGTGGGGCGAGCCGCTTTATTTAGCCGCTTCTAAGAGGCATAAATGAAGAAATGAAGAGGACATACAAATGGGGCTAGAAAATGAATGATAAGTGTGTCATCAGGCTGGCTGTCACCCAGGAGTGTGGCTCTCAGACCCACTGGTGACGTGGGCAGTTGTTGCTCTGAGGCTGGGTGCTTATCCACTACTGTGTATCTTCCTGATGCCCCGTGGGCTGACCCTGTACTTCTGAGCTATCCACCCATTCTGACAGACAGAAACACTGAGAGCTGCCCAGAGTGGCTTTAAATGAGATGCGCAGACTGAGACCATAGAACCAAGTGAATGCGAAAAAACAAAACAAAATAACAACCAAAAGCCTCCTCCCAGAAGGACACACAGAACGTGGTGGTTGCATTTTACCTGTCATTTGCTCACTGAGAGGTGGCCGTGTTAACTTTAAAGGACAACCAGACACAGTCCACGCGGTGTGGATGGAGCACTAGTTATGGGTCAGGTGAGGGGGGAGGGATTTCTTCTTATAGGCATCACGTGAGCTTTGCAGAGGTGAGGAAGTGCTCTGCGTGGTTCCGTAGGCAGTGCATAACTGCCTTTGTCAAAAACCCGTATTGGGATGTAGCTCCGTGGTAGATTACTGTGTTGCCTTTACAGGTTATCAGTTGAACGCCTAGTACCGTAAAGCAAAAATGAACAAAATTCATACCTGTCTGTCACAAAGTGGTGGTACTTTTGCAAGTCTATAAGTCTAAAATTCTGTAAATCTAACTTTCAAAGTACAGTTTGGAAAAGACACAGCAGCTGGCATGGTGGTGCATGCCTTTAATCTTAGCACTCAGAAGGCAGAGGCAGGCAGATCTTTGTGAGTTTGAGGCCAGCTGGGACTACAGAGGGAGTCCAGGACAGCCAGGGATTAGTTACGTAAAGAACCCTGTATTGAAAAACTAAAACACAACAAACAAACAAAGACACAGAAGTTTTAGAAAAGTAGTCAAGGAGGCTTGTAGTCATTGGAACTCGAGATCCCGTGAGCACATTAAGAGGTTAAACATGCAGGACAGAACCAACGAATAGAAGATGAGAACAAAGAAGCCATTCAGCATTCAGGAGAAATAAATAAAGATAAAAATACAACGGCGGTCAGCCTTTAAATAATGGCCTGTGGTGAGATAGTCACTAACCACCTTCAATTTCAATAGAAAATAGTTTTTAACATGGTCAGGATCTGAGGAGACAGTGCGATGCAGTCATGACGTAGTGATAGGCTGTGTTTAGGCCACACGTTGCTGCTCGGAACGTGCAGAGGGCTGAGACGTGTGTCTCTTCAGCAGAAGTTACTGTTAGAGCTGGCCTTCTAAATTAGTTAGATGTCTAGTCTTCTTTACAACTTGCTTGTACTGAGAGGTGGCCTGCAGGACAGCAGGCATCCTGATGTCTGGGAGGGCGATTCTCCAGAGGATTGGTGGGAGGGAAGAAGCCCTGAGAGTGCTCTCACCATCTCCCAGGCGGGCCTACAAGAAATTGGAGGGAAAATGGACAAAGTGAGCCGGTGGCCTCGCTTTCTTTTCTTTTGATTGCCACGATGTGTGTTGCTGTACTTTCTGACCATGATGAACCATAAGCCAGAATAACATTCCAGCCTTTAATTGATTTCCTCAGGGGCTTTGACACATTTGTAGAAAAATTAAAAATCTGGTGCCAGAAGGCAGGCTGTGTGATTGAGAAGCCTTTGCTGCAGGCTAGAGTGAGGTCGCAGGTGTGCAAGCACTTTACAGAGCTCCTGAGATTTCAGACAGGAGCAAAGGTTCTTGGGAGTTGGATTAGAGGCTTTTTGTGTTGCTTTCTGGTCACAATTTCTGTGAAAATTTGGTCTCTGTCTCAAAACTATGGGAGTGTAAGTTCAAAGTGATTAATTATTTTGCCAGAATAAATTTTAGTGCAGTCCAGTGTTCGGGCGGTGGTGTGGTTGTGGCTGGTTGCTTTCAGTCAGGCTTACAGTGAGACACTGTGAAGAAGTGACTAAACTATGCAGTAAGCTCAAAGACACTGCTTCTAACCAGCACCTCGCAGGCCTCACTCAGTTTTCTCTTCTCATGTTTGACGAGAAGCTGTCGCCTCTTCACGGCTTCATGTCTACATCTGTAGCTGATGTCTCTTTGCTCTTACTCTCCAGCCAAGCCCTTCTTGGCCCGCTGATCATGTCTCTTCCCCCTCCTCTCCTTAGGTGTGTGTGTGTGCGTGTGTGTGTGTGTGTGTGTGTGTCCCAATGTTTAAGATCCCCGGTTGTACTTCCACAAGGTCTGGGGTGGATTCCCGGTGCTCCTGGCTGCTCACAATCAAGTGTAACTGCAGTTCTAGGGATCCATTGCTGTCTTCTGGCCCCCACGGGCATTGAACACACACTGCACAGACCCACAAGCAGGCAAGCTACCAAAAACATAAAATAAAATTTTGAAAACAGAAAAGAAAAAGTGTAACACACTGACCGACTAGTCCTTTCCAGGAAGGAGCATGCTCATTTGTCTCTGTCCTGTGGTGTGTGCAGCTGATAAGAGTTGCAGACCTGTTTCAGAGGGTCATTCTGAGCTGCCTTTGTGAGACCCCTGAGAGGGTGTGTCATATGCACCTTTGATTTTAGAGTTCTTTCATCATGTAGTAACACATACTTCAGTCCAGCACATGGTGCGAGGAAGAGAGTAAAGGCTTTGCATGGCCTCTTCCTTTCATGCACCGACTTTTGTGGCATACCAGGCTGTCTTCTGTCTCCTTGGTGATGGTGTGCTTTGGTAAATTGTTCATCCATGCAGGTGATAACTTCAGTTTATAAACACACTCAGTGTCCCTCCCTTCCTGGGAGGTGGCAGCAGTTACATGTCCTGGCCAAGGTGGATTTGGGAACCCGTGCCTGCTGATGGTTGCTTGTCCATCCTATGTCCGGTTCAGATGTCCTCCTCACTCAGCCTTTATCATTCTTGTTTTCAAACCACGACTCATTGTTAGACCTGGACAGTTTCTTTTTCTTTTAATGTAAGTTATCTATTGAAAAAGGTTATGAGTAAGTTGTTTTTTTTTTTTCCTTGACTTTCTGTGTAAACATGTTGGAAATTTACTAATAATGTCATGAAGATATTTTTAAATGCTGCACATCTGTTTACAGAGAGCCCATAATTTCAGAACTATGTTCTTTATTTGCATATTAAATGATGAATTTGCCATTATGTTTTATTTTGATTTTTTTTTTTCTGTTTGTGTTTCCATAAATAAGGAGCCATCTGGGGTAGCTTTAAAATGTAGGCAAAATAAAGTAGATGGATTGCCTTAGTTTTACTTGTGTTCTCTGATTATGTTGATGTTGGGACATTCGAAACAACAGTTTATCCTGAAGAATTATTGAGTGACAGGTTATGCTGCCTTCTGATGCAGTCAGTGCAAGTGTTGATCGAAGCATGACCCCAGGCCCAGGGGTGCAGCCTTTCTCTGTGTTTGACGCCGCCCTTACGCTGGGGTCCGGCTTTTTACAGCATGCCTTGTTCTTCGTTGTTGGTGGTATGTTAGATGGGAGCTGTAACAGCTGGCAGCACCCTCCCTTTGCAGAATTTCCTCCTGCAGTTGGCTCTAAATTCTATCATGTCTGCGTGTTGCATCATCTTTATTAGATCCCTGGGACACATTGATCCACAGCCATGTGGAGCAGGGTCCAGGAGGCATGCTTCCTGGCTGCCCTTGGGATTTTTCTCATTTGGGCAGGAAAGATTGATTGGCCTTTGGCCAGGGTGGTCTTTTAATTTTAGGAGGTGTTATTGGTCATTCCTGTGTATTTTGTGTGTGGCTATCACCACACCCACATTTCGGCTGCTGAAGGGACATTCCTCTGCTGGTCAGCCATGGTCTGTGTGATATGTTAGACGTGATCGCTTCACTTAGCCTTCAGATTCAGAAGCAAGTGTTCAGAGTAAATAATTTTTTCATGTTGTTTGAAATTTCACAAAGTATGTGAGCATATTTCTTATTTTAGTTCTTCATGTAATTTTTTGTTTTTTTAATTATTTACCTTTGTTTTATGTGTATTAATATTTTGACTTCATGTAGATCTATGTGAGAGTGTCAGATCTTGGAGTTACAGACAGTTGTGAGCAGCCATGTGGGTGCTGGGATTTGAACCTGGGTCCTCTGGAAGAACAGTCAGTGCCCTTAACCACTGGGCCATCTTTCCAGCCCCAGGTGATTCTTTATGTGTAGTGGATAGTCATTTTTTTAACCTGAGGGAAAATGATTGTGTGTGGTCTAGATATGCAGAACTCCTCATAACTATGTAAGTAGAATAGTAAAAGTTTTAACAACATGTTTTTATTATGAAAGAATTCCAAGTTTGTTGTTGACAGCTGATGCAGAAAGATCGTGCTGAACTAGGTTTGGACCACTAACTTTTTGAAAGGCATATTTGTGAATTTCAAAACATTTGAAAACAAAATTGTGAAATTTTAAATATATTAGTTTGCATGTTTGATTTTCTTTATTCTGAACTTTCTATTAATAGATTTTCTTTTTTTACAGATGGTTTAAAAGCTGTCTTCTTTTAAGAAGATATACCTTTATTCAAAAGATTCCGTTTGTTCATCTGAGTAATACTAATTCATTTTTCAAAATAAAGATATATTGCAAGATAATTTTGTGTATTTGTAATTTGTTACTAAGTATTAATATATTTATGATACATTAAAACTTCCCATTTTTTGTGAAGCTCATATTATCTAATGTCTTTATATAATTTAATAAAATGTTTACATGATTCTTTATTGAGTACATGGAATGTTCCTTATGTAGCTGTAGTTGGTGTATTTCACACTGTCTCTAGCCCCACATCTCATAAGTAATTAGGTCAACGGCGGCCATGAATGGGGTGCATTCCCTGTTTTGTCTTGATGCTTTCAGCTGCCTGTGTTACGTATTTAAAATCAGGTAATGCGTTGGACTCTGGTAGAATCAGATTTTAAAAGTAACTTCTGCATCCTTCTGCTGTTAGTCACGTCTGCTGTTCACTGTCTCCTTCAGCTTGCCAGTGTAACGGACACAGCACGTGCGTCAGCAGCGACGTGTGTGAGCAGTGCAGGAACCTCACCACCGGGAGGCAGTGCCAGGACTGCATGCCGGGGCACTATGGAGACCCGACCAACGGCGGCCAGTGCACAGGCGAGCGCTTTCTTACTCCACCGTACTTGTGCTAACCAAGAGAGAATAGGGAGCTTCCAGATCTAGCCATGTCCCCGTGACCTGTGTCCTTAGCAAGCATCTTGCCATGTCTGGAGAGTAATGAAGTTTTCCACTGTGTTTTGAGAGAAGAATGTTCCAGACAAAAGTAACAGCTATGACAAATCTACTTTAAAATAGTTTTTGAAGTATTTGAGAGAAAGCAAAGCGCCTGAATGAACGGATGAGGAGGAATGGAGTTTGGAGAGGTGAGGAAGCATGAAAAGGCAGATCGCTTTCTGGGGATGTAAGAACTCCAGTATGTGCTCTGAGTGGAAGGACCACTGCTACTTCTGAGTGGAGGTGTGACATGGTACAGATTCCTCTTAAAAAGGAATTTTTAGGTACTGTTTTCTAAGTAAACAGTCAAGGTTAAAAGTTCACTGGGAAGGTTATTGTAATATGGAGTGAGCAATGATAGAGGCTAAGACCAGGGTGGTAAAACGAAAAATAGTTTTTTTCTTATAGAATTGATGTGGTTATAGAATTCAGCTTGGTTACAGCTAGAAAGATGGTGATGGAAAACAGTCATTAGAGTCCAGAGTGGAGGTGTTGGCTAAGTAGTGAGAGATGCAGGTGGGACGCTCTGGAAGAGCCCCAAGGTAGAAGTTTTCAGCTCAGATGGTGCACAAAGCCACAACACTGGGTGTGATTATCAGGGAGGCAAGGGAGGAGAGAACACCAGAGCCCGGGTCTCAAGCCAGTGAGGAGGAACCTTGGCACAGGCGGGGACAGAGGAAGGACAGTAGGAGTACAGAAAAAGCAGAAGGTGTGAGGTTTTCAAGTTCACGTGAAGGAGGTGTCACCCAGCACCAGGTCACTAGCACTGTGGTGATAGGCTTATTGGGCTTAGCAAGAGTTAAAGGAGCAATTTATGAGAGTGTTTTCCTGGGGGAACGAGTAGAAATACTTTTATATGGATTTTAAAGAGGAGGGGATCTCAGATAAATTATCAAAAAATGGACAAGTATCTCTCGTGTTAAGGTTTTGGGTGTGTAAGGTTTTAGGGCCTGCGTGTAGGAGAGGAACATGTGAGCCACAGTCAGCACCACCAGGTTGTGGGAGGACACAGAACGAGTGTGTCCTTGTCCCTTGGGAAATACACTGTGCCGGGAGGAGCTGGGGACAGGCAACTGCCCATGTTTGGCAACTTCTCGTTGTGGGAATTTTCAGTCTCCCACCCTGTGGGTGTGGGTGGTGCCGGCACCATCTCCAGCTTCTGCTTGATTGGTTCTTACCAGTTGGTCTCTAGGAAATGGCACACGTGAATTGCGGGGCATGTGGTAGTTCCGTGTTCGTGTGTTTAAGAGATGATTAAGTTATCTCAGGGACGCTGAACCCTGTGATGCTCCTCCCATTCACACAGATTTTGCTTTCTCCACGTCCGCTCCAACACTTGTTTCCATTACTCAATGGTCAGTTTGGACATGAAATCCTATCTTATGGTACCTTTGCTCTGCATTCCCTCAATGAGTAAATAATAAGGCTACCTTGCTGCATGCTTTCTTGCTGTTTTATATTTCGAGAAACACGGATTCAAGTCCTTTTCTCACCAACAAGACTTAGCTTTATTTTAAGTTGTGGTAAAGGAGCATTAGGGGGAGTTTAATACTTTAACTCCTTTCAGCGTGTGTTGCACACACACGTGCATTTGCAGGGCTCTACACCCACTCTCCTCCCAGATCAGTTTCCCTTGCGAGCTGATCTTCCAGCTTCTGTGCACCTCCAAATGCCCGCGTTTGCCCCAGTCCCTCGGGTGAAGAGAATCACAGCTTTGGTCCTTCGCCGACCAGCCAGTGTCTTCCAGGTTTGATCAGTGCGGAATGTGCCCCGCCGTCTTGCCTTTTAGGCCGAGCAAGCTTCTGCTCTTTCTAAACTACGCTTTCTCTATCTGGCCATCCTTTGAGGGGTACTTGAATTACATCTGCCTTTTGCTTGTTTTGACTGACACCACAGTGCATGTGGGAGCATAAATACTATTTTCGTCTCTGTGCCAGTTTTGTTTGTTTGTGCTGTTGGCATTGTGTGTCTGGGGAAATCATTTTCAGAGCTTTGGTCCATTTTTATTATTGGGCTTGTTTTATTGTTGCTTCCCTCCCCCCCCAACTGCAAGACATCTTATATATTTAGAATAAAAGAGCCTTATAAAATCGTAATTATCAAATACTTCCACAATGTAGACTGTATTTTCAAAAAACCATAATGCCCTTTAAAACATAATAGTTTGGTGTTAATTCAGTGGTCAGGAACTGTCTCCTCTTCCTGAGGGTCAGCTCCTAGCACCTGCATCAGGTGGCTCCTCGCTTCCTGGAACTCTGCCTCCAGGTCTCTGGTGCCATCTTCTGGCCTCCAAGGGCACTTGCGTGAGTGCACGCACACACTAACAGATGCACACATTACAATAATAAACCTTAAAAATAAAATATAAGTCTCTAATTTCTTAAATTATGTTTTTGACATTTCTCTCATATTTTGATCATACTGATGAAGTCGACTTTATGTAGACTTCTTGTAATTAAAAAGTGATTTATTCATTTCTATCTCATATTTTGCCACATGTGTGTCTGTGACATGTGTGCAGGGTCTCTGGGGGCAGAAGAGGGTGGTAGACGCCCTGGTGCCGGAGCTGTGGATGCTTGTCAGGTACCATATGAGGGGTGCTGGGAACTGAACCTGTGTCCTCAGTTGGACAGCCACTGCTCTTCCTCCCTGAGCCATTGGTTGTACTTTTGGTGTCATATGTCAGAATGTATTGCCAAATGCATATGATTGATTATATAAACTTTTACCAACAGGAAAAGCAACATTTCACTCTCTATAATAGTATAAAATAATTGACATTGTTATGAGGATTTTATACTTCCTTGTTTTCCTTTAGGGATCGTGCTCCTCTGTTAGATTTAAAGCTAGTTCAGTTATTCCATATGAATGTTTGTTACTGATGTGGCACATCTGTCAAGCGGCTGCGCAGTAAATAGAAAATTAAATGGAATGAAGGATTAATGCCTGTCCTGTTCATTGTTGCAGATTTTTATGAAACTTTAAATAATCCTTGAGTCTTTCTTTTAGGTCCTAAAAGGTGGCAAGATGATATCTTGCTGTCTGTGACTTTGTACTGTCATGTGATGTATAAAAATAACTGATTTTTAATGGCCACATTAATTACCTAACCAATAAACAACGTGTCACATTGGTAAATTATGTAGTAATATCTAAAATTAAATTGTAAGAGCCAGAAAGCATGTATCTGTTGCCACCTGCTGGGACGCGAGCTTTGGTTCTCTAGAACAGTGGTTCATGCTTGTAAGCTCTGCGCCGTCTCCCCAGTCCTGATGCGTTACCCCGGAAGCAAACACGCAGTGTCAGGGTTACACAGACACCTCTTGCTGATGGTGTAAGTCTGCTCTTAGATCATAGGATTTATGGTTTATTACTGTAATTGGTGGTTAAAAGAGCTCTCGTAGGGTCTTGTATGTGAATCTATAGCCCTATATTAGGCTAGACATCTATACCCATTGCCCAGAAGAACCCAGCACTCTAAGAGTTTGCAGTTGGGCGGTGTATTGTGCGGTATTGCTTAACACTATCATTAAATTATTGTTCAGTTTCTTCATTTCAAATGAAGCTAACTTACACAGATATAACAAGTCCTCAGTGAGCTCCGTGTGTGTGCGCGTGCCGTGCACGCATATGTTTACTTATATGTGTGTGCATTTGCAGGGCCATGTGTGTTGGGCATGCGTGTGTACATTGTGTGATGTGTGTGGAGGCCAGCAGACGCCGTGTGCACTCTTTTGAGAGATGCTCTCTCTGACCCGGAGTTCACCAGCTGCTCTGCCCACTCGCCAGTGAGCGCCAGGGACCCGCTTTCTCTGCCTGCCCAGGCAAGGCCACACTGCCCACATTAAAAATTTGTATTCATTGCTGTTTATTTTAAAAACTTGTTGATTATTACTGAGTGTGCATGTGTACATGCACATGTATGTGTGGGCATATTCATGGGGGTCATGCGTGCCCTGGTACAGGTGTGGAAGTCAGTGAACAGCTTTTAAACAGTAAGACGGTATTGTTGGAGAAGTCACTGTCTCCGTGTTCCCTTGGGTCCGCCCTGTCCGCCAACATCACCTTGTTGTTGTTCTGCTTTTAGAGCCCGCTGTGTCCAGATGGGCTGCTCAGGTCTTCATGGCTGCAGGTCACATCTTCGCTTCCTCCTGAGCCTTGCTTGGGGACAACACAACACACCTGGCCTGTGCCACAGCCGTCCATAGGTCCTCTTTGTGCATGGGCTTTGGGGATTGGGCACCTGGCCAGCTGAGCGTAGTTGGTTACACAGGAGGCGGCCCGAGCTTCGAGTGAATACTAACCCCGCGCCAGCTGACGCGGTGGCGTGTGGTAGTCACAGTTCACACTAGGTTTAAGCATGTTAGTAAAACTGCACAGCACAACGGGCATGGCGGGCTACCAGGAGACTCGGTACCCACGGTCACACACAGCGATGGTCAAGCCGAGTGTGTTGCTTTTTCACAAAAACACAGATGGGGCTTCAGCTGGAAGGCGCGGCTTTCGCTCGGCATGACCTGGACTCTGGGTTCAATGCCCTATGTCCCACCCAAAAACTGATAGAGATGTTTTCTATAAAAACTTTGGTGACTTGTTATTATGAAAATATCTCTTACCTTTAAAGACACTGGAGATTTTGCTAAGACTCTAACACAGAGTTAATAATATGCTTGGAGGTCATTTGAGATTGCTGTCCTACTGTGTGCTTAGTCTGTTTAACCTGCCCTTAAGAAAATGTACAGCCAACCTTATCTACCTTGGATTTCCCATGCAATTACCTTACAACTGAAGTAAGTGAATAACTGTAGATTTGTTTTTTTTTATTTCTTTTTACTTTTTTTTTTTTTTTTTACAATTTATTCATTTTATACCCTGATTGAAGCCTCCTCTCTCAACTCCTCACAGCCTCATCCTCCCTCCCTCTTCCCCCCATCTTCTTCGCCTAGAACACTGAAGGGCAGTTCTCCTCCTCTGTCATCTGCCCATAATTTCATTAGTTTTTTCTTCTTTTTCTCTTTAGGAAAATTACTTATTCACTTTACATTCTGATTGCAGCCCCTCCCTCCTCTCTTCCCTGTACCCCTCCCTCCCTCTTTTCCCATTCCTCCCCTTCCTTTGTCAGAGAAGGCGATCCCACCCTGGCACTTCATGTCACACGTCACACCAGGACTAAGCACATCTTCCACTGAGCCAGACAGGCTGTCCAGCTAGGGAAAGTTATCCAACAGCAGGCACAGAGTCCATGTCGCCCCCCAACTTCCAGGTGCTAAGGCACTGAAGACAGGGCTGTGCATTAGATGCGTGAGTGTGAGCCTAGGCCCCGTCCGTGCAAGTGCTTAGGTTGCTGCTTCAGTCTCTGTAGGTCCCATGGGCCCAGGTGAGTTGACACTGTTGGTCTTTTAAGAGCTATCTGTCTTGTTGATTTTCTCAAGGAACCAGCTTTTAGTTTCATTGATTCTTTGTAATGTTCTCTTTGTTTCTAATTTATTTATTTCAGCCTTGATTTTGATTATTTCTTCACATCTACTCTTCTTTGGTGTGTTTACTTCTTTTTGTTCTAGAACTTTCAGGTGTGCTGCTAAGTTGCTAATATGAGATCTCTCCAATTTCTTCTTGAAGGCACTTAGTGCTATGAACTTTCCTCTTAGCACTGCTTTCATTGTTTCCCCTAAGTTTGGGTATGCTTATGCTATTCCTTCATTTTCATTGAATTCTAGAAAGACTTTAATTTCTTTATTTCTTCCCTGACCCAGTGGTCAGGGCGATTCAGTTTCCATAAGTGTGTAGGCTTTCTGTTGTTTCTGTTGTTATTGAGGTCCCGCTTTAGTCCATGGTGGTCCGACAGGATACAGGGCATTATTTCAATCTCCTTGTGTCTGTTGATGCTTGCTTTGTGACCAAATATATGGTAAATTGTGGAGAAGGTTCTGTATGGAGCTGAGAAGAAGGTATATTCTTTTGTATTTGAGTGAAATGTTCTGTAGATATCTGAATGTGGGTTCCCTTGCATTTGGGGCATAAATACGGAGAATTCAGATGTCATCGTGGTGGATTTTTCCTTTGATGGGTGTGAAGTGTCCTTCTCCATCTCTTTTGCTTACTTTTGGTTGAAAGTCTATTTTATTAGGTATTAAAATGGCTACTCCTGCTCGTTTCTTGGGTCCGTTTGACTGGAGGTCCTTTTTTTCAGCCCTTTACTCTGAGGTAACATCTATATTTGTTGCTGAGGTGAGTTTATTGTATGGAGCAGATTGATGAATCCTGTCTTCACATCCACTATGTTAGCTTGTGTCAATTTATTGACACAATTGAGAAAAATAAAAAGTGCAGGGTAGGGAAAACAATCCTGTACAGCAAGAGAACTTCTGGAGGTGTCACCATCCTGATTTCAAAGCTGTACTACAAAGAAATAGTAATAAAAATCACATGGTATTGGCATTAAAACATACAGGTTAACCAATGGAATTGAATAGACAATCCAGAAATATACCCACATACCTATGGACATTTGATTTTTGACAAAGAAGTCAAAACCATACAATGGAAATGAGAAAGCATCTTCAACAAATGCTGGTCTAACTGGATGTCTACATGTAGAAAAATGCAAATAGATCCACATTTATCACCCTGCACAAAACTAAAGTCCAAGTGGATCAAAGACCTCAACATAAAACCAGATACTCTAAATCAGTTAGAAGAAAAAGTGGGGAACAGCCTAGAACTCATTGGCACAGGAGACAACTTCCTGAACAGAACACCAACAGGACAGGTTCTCAGAGCAACAATCAATAAATGGGACCTCATGAAACTGAAAAGCTTCTGTAAAGCCAAGGACACTGTCATCAGAACAAAACAACAGCCAACAGACTGGGAAAAAATCTTCACCAACCCTACATCTGACAGAGGGCTAATATCTAGAATACATAAAGAACTCAAGAAATTAAACAGCAACAAACCAAATAATCCAATTAAAAAATGGGGTACAGAGCTAGACAGAATTTTCAACAGAGGAATTTGCAATGGCTGCGAAGCACTTAAAGACATGGTCAACATCTTTAGTCATCAGGGAAATACAAATCCAAGGGACTCTGAGATTCCATCTTACACCTGTCAGAGTGGCTAAGATCAAAACTCAAGTGACAGCACATGCTGGCAAGGATGTGGAGAAAGGGGATCTGTCCTTCTTTGATCTTGTATTTTTGAGACAGGGTTGCATTTTGTTTCCCTGGCTGGCCGGCAGCTCTCTATGTCGATCAGACTATCACCAAACTATCCTATATCCTGTGTTTCTGCCTCCTGAGAGCTGGAGTCAAGACACGGGTCACCATGCCAGGCTATATAACCATAATCCTAAGATACTACCTTCAAATATTGTGTGTGTGTATGTGTGTGCGTGTGCGTGCTATGACAGTAAATCCTGGAAACATAAAATAGGTCGAAAGCAACTTTATGCAATGAATGTCCACATAAATGAAGACAATATATAAACATTGCTTGATAGTTTTTGTTTGTTTTCTGGGAAAGTTGGGGCCAGTCGGAGTCGGTGACTTTGTCGCTGAGTCTGTTAAAGATCTGTGTCCCTCTTTCCTCCCTCTTGTGATGCTGCTCAAAAACCTTCGTGCAAATCGTGCAAAGCCTGTTGTAGAGACAGACACAAGAGCAGGGACAGACAAGGCAAGACAGCACTTGCGTCAGCGCAGGCTCAGATTCATACGACAGACAGACAAAAAAGAATCATAGTAAGTGACGGCACAGGGAGGCAGAGAGGTGAAATACGGGCTCACTCTTGGCTGAATTTCTCCAAGGGGAAGTGCTTTTAAATTTATCTTTCTTAATAGGACACTGACACATTTTGGGAACTCAGTGTTATAATTACTATATTCAGACTGATACACTCTTGGTACACTTTTTAAAATATTATCTCCACGCTGACTTCTAAATGATGACTTCTTAGAGTAGAACAGCTCAGTGTACCCACAAACCGTAGTACCTTACAAAGAAGAATTATCTTTGACATCATCAAACAGTGATTGAATGCTTACTAGCTGCTGAAAGTATATTATAACTTAAATTTGCAAACATTATGGGATACTGTCATTGTATTATGAATAAATCAGATGATGGAATAAGGGGAAAAGGGTCATTCCAATAGAATGATCTAGGAAAGTTCCATTCCAGAGTTAATTTAGTGGTCCCTTGGTAATTTAGGACAGTGTGTTAATAATCTGTGCCTCAGTTTTCCATAATCATTACTAGTAGCATGTTTTATTATAATTCATTTTCATATACAATAGCTAAGTATGTTATTAACCATAAAATAGTTGTTTAGATTTTTTATGCTTACTTATTTGTAAAATATAAGCACAAAAAGAAAATGCTTTCCAAGTCTGTGTGACTAATAGTTTTTCTTCTTCTCGATCATTTTTTTTATAACTTTATTACAAAATGCTCAGGGGGTTTGGTCTTTATTATGAATAGGTTATTTTCCTTGTTGGTGTACTTGTGTTTGGTTTTAGTAAAGTTTAATGAGCAAGACTTCCTTTTTGGTGTACTTGGAGTCTCTGCGGGTTGGTTGACTTGCGGAAATGTTTACTACATGGTAAACTTTCTAGAGCATAACACCAGCATTCATAGCATTACCCCTTTCCTACTAGGATGAGGAGGCTGTTTGTTAATAGTAAACCATTTTCACACACTGTCCACTGTAGAAAGTTCATAATCAGATGAACTTGAGCATTTCTTAAAATGAATGTGAGGAATTCAATTCTTTCAAGTTCAGGGCATGTGCCGTCAGGCCTGGCTTTTCTGTAACTGCAGTTTGCAGTGTCTTTCTAACTTCAGATCCTCAGGATCACTTTTGTAACCTACTTCGTAATGGTAGGTCCCACAGGAGAGAGAGAAGCTCACCAAGATGCCAGGCCTTCACTTTCCGAAGGAGCAGAGGGGCTCAGCCTTCTTGAAAAAGACTGTAGCCAGCTCTTTCCAGTTATTTTCATTCAATCATTATACAAAATGAATTTTGTCTGGGCAAGGCTCCAGCTACCACAGCTGTTGCTCTTGCTGCCCCTGGGAGCAGACAACACAGGTCTCAGTCCCCTTGACCAGGCTAGCCACAATCAAAGTGAGAACTCCAGGCTTGCCAGGAGTGTCTTAGGACCAAGGTCAGCACAGCTGCAAGCTCTCGCAAAAGCACTGAATACAGGCTCTCCAGAGAGACATTTCTTCAAGGTTCAACCATCCTCAAAACAATTTGTCAGCCTTTAGTGATTAACCCAAACATAGCAAAGGCTTTACCAAAACATTTCACTCAAAGCCAGACACAAGGCTCCTTTTACAGCCTCATCTTCTCGGGTTCTCTGCATCCCCTTCATTTTCATAAAGGGACTTTGAGGATTAGAAGAACTGGGAAGAGCGTGAAACCTTGGCTCTGGTGTGGCCAAATATTAGAGAGAACCTCACCTTGATAGAAGATGCACTTCTCTGCTCCTCAGCTAGGAACCTTCTGAAGGAAGCCTCCTTGGCCTGGCCCCAGAACCTCCTGAGACAAGCCAATGACTTCCTGCACTGTGATGCACTATGGAAATGCCCACAAGTCTTCTCTCTTCCTTAAGGTCTTTTCCTAGATTTATTTGCAAAAAGTTCCATTTTTCTTCTCTCCCAACTCTGACTAGACATTTTATTCAACTTAAAAAAATTTAGCTATATGATTAAAAACTCAAGTAACAACACATGCTGGAGAGGAGATAGAGAAAGGGGAACCCTCCTCCATTGCTGGTGGGAAGGTGAACTTTTACATCCACTTTGGAAATCAATCTGGTGTTTTCTCTGACAATTAGAAATAGCGCTTCCTCAAGATCCAGCTATAGCATTTCTAGGCATATATCTAAAATATGCTCAAGTATATAACAATGACATTTGCTCAACCATGTTCGTAGCAGCTTTATTCATAGTAGTCAGAATCAGGAAACAACCCAAATGTCCCTCAGCTGAGGAATGGAAACAGAAATTGTGGTAAATGTACACAATGGAATACTACTCAGCAATTAAAAACAAGGAAATCATGAAATTTGCAGGCAAATGGTGGGAACTAGAAAATATCATCCTGAGTGAGATATCCCAGAAGCAAAAAGACACACACATGGTATAAACTCACTTATGAGCAGATATTAGCTGATACTAGGATAAACATACTAAAATCTATAGTCCTAAAGAAGCTAAACAACAAGGAGGACCCTAGGGAGGATGCTTAAATCTCATTCAGACGGCAAACAGGTTAGACACCAGAAGCGGTGGAAGAGAGAGAACAGGATGGGAGCCTACCACAGATGTCCTCTGAAAGGCTCCACCCAGCAGGAGATCAAAGCGGATGCTCAGACACAGCCAAACTTTGAACATTTTAAACACAACGTCTGACACTCACCTACTGAACTAGTTACAAAGCTGAATTCAGTGTCATTATTATTTAAAAATCTTTCCCCTCTTTTGGCTGGGTGTTATTAAATCTGTGGTTCCTGTTTCCTTCAGCCCCGTTCTCCATCTGAACACTGTTTTTTCCTTACCTGTCCATGACAGGTTTCCTCCTTTAAAATTTAGTTTCCTTTTTTTGGGAAGTTAGACCTTTGTGATCTTCCTCTCCTGCTGCTGTTAAATGTTGCTGATTATTTGACATGTTGTCTGGTTTCCTCACACCTTTGTTAATTTAATGCAAAGATCCGTCCTCCACATACAATTACATGTGACCCCTCCAATTGTAACTGACCCCTTTATTCGGTGTTTGTAGGAAAGAGAGACAGTTTTATTCTGAAAGTGATTCAAGAGATTTCATTTTCTGAAATCTCCAGTGTCTAAAATTGTCAAAGATAAATTTTCTTATGTATAAATTGTTTTATATAGTTAAATTAGTAACTATTTCAAAACTCTTTAAGAGTACATTGAAGACAGTTTTGTGCTACAATCTCAAATAACTTTAACTTTCATATCTTAGCTTCTTCATGTTTTACACATCTTTGTATCTACTGTATTTCATATTTTTCATAAGTCAAGCTTCCTACATCATCTTAATGTTTATTCCATATTTGTTGGTCATTTTTAATGCCAAAACCATTGCTAAGAATTTTGCCTGAATATCTATTTTATTTATTTTTATTTTTTATTTTGTAAAAATGACCAATGACCTGAAAGAGGATACAAACAATTAAATAAATTCAGTATGTGGCAGGGAATGTCAGCAACGAAAAAGGAATGCTTAGCAAAACTGACAAGAAAATCAGCAATTTCCATGAAGAATTCATGCTGTCAGCATGAAAGAAAACAAACCAGCAAGGAATGTTTGTGTGCTCATACGGGCAGACTGCACTGTCTGGGAGCACCCAGCTTTTCGTCGCAGGCTTTTGCTCGAGTGCCCGCTGTCTGGGAGCACCCAGCTTCTTGTCGCAGGCTTTTGCTCGAGTGCACGCAGTCTGAGAGCACCCAGCTTTTCGTTGCAGGCTTGCTAGAGTGCCCGCTGTCTGAGAGCACCCAGCTTCTTGTCGCAGGCTTTTGCTCGAGTGTCTGCAGCCGGCTCTCTGCAAGAGTGCGTCTTTCAGAGATGCTTCAGTGGAGTCTTGTCCCGCAGCTGAGCGGAACGGGAGTAGTAATGGCCTCTTACCTACCGGCAACCGAGCTCATTTATAGTGGAACAAGAGGCAGCCCTTCCCTTATCAACGCCCAAGGATCATTCACACAAGAGCCGTGGAGCTGAGGTCTGAGGCTGTCTCACGGTCAGGTTGGCCATGGCTAGCAAGTAACACAAGACTGGAGGAGCTTACTGCCATTCTGAAGGACAGAATTTTTAATTTTGTGGCTGTTTATAGTTTTACCTTATGGAGAATTTTACCATATGAGCTGTCTAATTGGTAATATAGCTATATTTCATTAAGCATAATTAGCATAGAAGAACACAGAAAGATTAAGTAGACTTGATCTGCAAACCTTCCAGAAGCTGCCGCCATATGTTTATGACAGGTAGGAGCAGGGACGGCTGCCTGCAATGGCTCTTGGATTGGCGGTTCTGCAGTGTGTTCACTGTATACAATGTGTGTGAATCACTTTTCTACCATTTTCCTGCTCCTTGTTTAGTTTTGCTTATGGGTTGCACTGCAGCTTTACATTCATGATGACAGAAATACCATGTGACTATGTCATGTCCCTCTTGTGTGTATGTGGGCTAAAAAAAATCATTGCCAAGTAAAATTTCCTAGACCAAAGGCCACAGCGTGATAGTTTCATAGGGGCTTATTCAGCACAAACAGTGGCCTAGGATGCTGACAACACAGAATAATAAGAAAGCTGCCGTGAAGTATAAATTTTAAACAAGTGCATTTAAGGTGCATTTGTGCTATTTCACTCTGAAGTATAGTACCACAGGGGAATTTTGCAAAATGAGCTCATGTAAGAGGTACTTTAATGCATGCTTTTTGGTTTCAGAAATTATTAAAATTACTATATACTGATAATTCTTTAAGGAAAATTTGCAACAATAACTATTATAATGTTTTTTAGGAAGGATAAATAAAATCCAAGTTTTAAAATATTAATATACATTGCTTTAGCATTCGCTGGACTCTGCCTCCGTGTTTGTGGTGTTCAGATAAATGTTGCGCTCTGGGATGGTGTGCTCACTCACTATTCTGCTCGTTTCACAGCATCAGTGTATTTTAGTGTTCATTTATTCCTTCTGGATCGTTTTTATTTTTTTATTTAACCTATAATTGATTCTTCGTGAATTTCACATCATTCACCCCAGTCCCACTCATCTCCCTGCCCCTCAGTAAAACTCTTTGAACTCCGCCAAGGAAAAAAGATCTCGCTGTGGAAGCTGTAGTGTGTCTCACTGTATACACTTTGTCCACACTTCTTTCCTGGCAGATGTCACTGCAGCGAGTCGTTTCAGGCCTCTGGCTTCTGCTGCAACATCAACACTGGGTCCTCACGGGGACTCCTCTCGGATATTCTGCTGTTGGCCTGTGTCGTGGCGATCCTGCGGCTTTGCCTCTGCAGGACTGGCCAGTTCTTGTGCTCCAGCAGCCCAAAGATGGGGTTGCTGTTTGGGTGGGCCAGCTCAGAGCCCTGGCTGTGGGCCTGGGTGGTAGCTGAGCTGGTCAGCTGCCAGCTCCCCTGCACCCACCCAGTAGAGCAAGGACTTCAGCAGTGCCCCTGCCCAGCGAGCTCCCCCAGGGCACAGCCTGAAAGGGCCAGAGCCAGCTCTCCTGCTGTCATGACCTCGCTAGTTGAGCTCTCTCTGCTGTGCTTCCCAGGCAAGGTTGAGGGCCCTCTCTGTGCTGAAGCTGGGGGGGAGCAGGGAGTAGCCTTTATTTTCTGTCTTACATCTTATCTTTCATTTACGGAAATTTCAAATCTTATATTCTCATATACTAAATTTTACATATTTTACAAAATTTTACAGATAATAGATTTGCAATTGCCATGGGCAGCCAGGAAGAAGGTGGAAAGCAAGACAGTAAGGGGGGGGGTTACTGCTAAAGGTAAAAGCTGTTTTCTTTCTTTTAATTTGAAGAGGGAGTGATAAAAATTCTGTCAAATAAGACTAATTATGAGGACCAGTTTCTATCAATACACTAAATATCACTGAATTGTATCCTATAAAAAGACAACTCTGTCACATTTTTGTTCTATCTCAGTAAGGCTGACTTAAAATTACTGGTTTTGACCACATTATGAAATTTTAAACATTTTGTTTATTACCTTTCAAAAACAGACTTAATTTAATAGTTAACACCTACCTTCTTGGCATATGTATGGATATTCCCAAGTATCTGGTATTTATTAAGAGATTCACTTACATATTTTATTCATAAAATCATATAAGTTTGCATGTTCTATCTTAAGTAGGTTTTATTCCTTTTTTCTGCTTTTTATAATAAAATATCTCCCCAAGAAACTTCACTTTCAGTTTTCCTAGACTAGCCTTTGTCTTCAAGTGCACTTAGTATGGCTAGAAATGTCATCACCCAGTGTTTTAGGATTATTATTGCTGTGATATAAAACTTCATGATAAAAAGCAACTTGGGGTGAAAATATTTATTTGGCTTATGCTTCTATATCACGTTCATCACTGAAGGAAGTCACGACAGGAAACCCAAGGAGGGCAGGAATCTGTGGGCAGGAGTGGAGCTGATGCCAGGGCCATGGAGGTATGCCATGTTGCTCAGCCTGCTTTTTTATGGAACTCAGCACACCAGCCCAGGGATGGCACAACCCCTCCTCCGTGCTCACTCTGCGACTCTGGAACTGTCAGTCAGCTCTAGGTTGCCTTTGGTCATGGTATTTTATCACAACAGTAGGAAAATCACGAAGACACTAAACACACAAAAGAAAGAGAGAATGATAAAAAGAGAGGAAAAAAAGAAAGGAAGAAAGAACAGAGTATACTTCATCAATCATAAGTGATTTGCATGGCAAGGAATATCAACAGTAAAGCAATAAATTACAGGAGGTTTTTTTGGACAAATCATGTATCTTACTTCTATCTAGAATATAAACAACAATTTAATTCAATAATGAAAAGATAAATTGCACAGTTAAAAATCTATCCACAGATTTGAATCAGCATTATTTGAAAAAAATATATAAAAATGACTGATAAATACAGACAAAGACACTCACTGTCTTAATAGGGTAGATTCAGGTCACATTTTTTATTCCATACCATTTATGCTTCTAACTAAAACACAGATAACAACCACAATGTATGGGAATGCAAGTTCTATACAATGTTGGAACTTGCGTGGATGACTAGAGGAAGTATTCAGCCATCCTCAGAATGCCTGTGAGTGAATCAAAACAGTCACCCGAGCAGATGACAGAGCCAATATAGTTGTAGGCAACTTAAAAAAAGAGAAACAAAATGTATCTTCCAACAGTAAATGCCTTTGAGTGTTTGTAACATTGCATCTTCAACAGTAAACACCTATGAGTGCTCGTAACATTGTATCTTCCAATGGTAACGCATGAGTGCTTGTAGCATTGTATCCTTCCAAAGTGTATGCATTTCAGTGCTTGTAACGTTATCCACGACCAAGAAACTGAAAGACAGCCAAATGTCCACTAACTAAATTTATTTTGACATGATATATCAGAGTAATAATATTTGATAATAAAAATAACACTGCTCGTACATGGTTACACTTAACCTGATAAATCTTTAAAAATTTTTACTGCAATAAAAATCACATACTTGAATTTTTTTTTTTTGCTTTGGGTTCCTCACGTTTGGGCTTTTTAACTCATGGGAATAATTTCTGTGGCTGGTGTGCAGGATCTACCCCATCTCTCCCTTCTGCCTGTCTAGCTGTCTCTTCTTGGGTGTGCTGACATGGGCCCTCCCTCCTGAGCCATTGTCTTCTGCAGCGCATTGTCTTCAACACTGTCTGAATGTATTGTTGTCGCGTTATAGTAATTCCTGAAATTGGGATGGCTGAATTTTCTACTTTTATCCATAGGGATCCTTTGGCTTTGTGAAGTTCTTTGTAATTATAATTGAATTTGAGAATCAACTCATCAATTTGTATGGAGTAGCCAACTAGGTTTCTCATGGGAATTATGTTAATCCTGAGTCAGATCTGTCATTTGTATAAATGGTTTTCTTATCCATGAATGTGATATTTCTTTCATTCTATTTATTTTGTTTTTAGTTTTCTTTCAACAATATTTTAAAGTTTCATACCTTTCTAAAATAATTTCTTGAGGATTTCATTAATTTCATTTTTTCCCTCTTTGTCTCTTTGTCTCTGTGTGTGTGTTTGTGTGCGGTGGGCTTGTGTTCATGCATGGGATGTCCCTCCTAAGCAGTCGTCCAACTCGTTCCTTGAGACAGCGTCTTTCGCTATCCCAGACCTTAAACAGGCTGTCTGGCCAGCTCTTCCCAGTGAATCCGCAAGTCTCTGCCTTTTACAAACAGGATCTACCGCATTTGTGTGTTTGTTTTTGTTTTTTAATGTGGCTTTTGTGAATCAAACTTAGGTCCTGCCTGGTAGGTAAGCACTTCAGCAACTTAGCTCTGGCCTAGGATAATGCTCTTTGAAGAGGAATACTTTTACTTTCATCTTTTATTGCTAGTTACAGAAATACGATAGACTTTTGTCATGAGGTTGGCTCGTCAGGCCTCCCCTTGAAGTTGTATAAAGTTGATTACTTATTTTTGTGGCTATGGGGATCAACTTCAGGGCCTTGCTCATGCTAGGCAAATACCCTACTACAAACTTCCGCCCTATCTCAGAATCGATACAGTGATCTGCACTCATCCTTTCCTATCAGGTTGTTTCCAGGATACTTCTTAGGAGGATATTTCTTTGAATAGAAAAGATAATGCAGCTGTAATCAGTGTCAGCTTTATGCTTCCTTTTCTATTTGACTGACTTTGTTTTTTACTTGTCTTGATTAGAATGTCCAGATAAAGATGAATGACAAGAATAGACAGCAACGTCTCCTTGATTTTAGGAGAAGAAAACATTTAGTCTTCTCCTATTCAGCGTGATGCTATAGGCTTTATTTTTTTTTTAGTGCTATTTATTATGTTTAGTAAAATCATTCTATTTTTAATTTATTTATTTTTTTAAAAAAAGTGTTGTTTTTAAGTTTTCATACATGAATATGTTTTGGTCAAATCTATCTTCTACAGCCTGTTTAACTTTTTTTCACCTTCCCAGTTTCACTCCTAACTTCATAGACTTTTTTGAACCCGTTGACTCGGTTCAGCACCGCCAGGGTGCGCAGTGGTGGAGTGTGCCCTGCCAGGGGCTGCACCCTAAAATCTGACACGTCTTCCTTAACAGCGCTCAGTTGCCTTTGCTTCTAGGCTGGCCGGCCGAGGGGCCGCATGAGCTCCGCTGTGGCTTCCCGGCTGGCTGGGGGACCGCATGAGCTCCTCTGTCACTTCTTGGCTGGCCCGGGGACCGCGTGACCTCCTCTGTCCTGGCAGTTTGGCTGCTTTGATCTTGTGCAGATCACGTGTGTGCAGTCACAGCGTGTGACTCCATGTGTGCGATGTTCCTGTCAGGATTCGAGGACGCTGCTTTGCAGCAGCCCCACACATCCTCTTGCTTTTATAGTCTCTCCTCATGAACCCCGTGCCTTTACCGGGGTGTGGTATGGAAATGATGTCCAGTTAGGGCTGAGGTGTTTTGTTTTGACAAGAGTCTCACTGCGAGACATTGGCTAGCCTGGGCTAGGACTTGCTGTGTAGACCAGGATGGCCTTAGACTCATAAGTGTCTGTCCCCGTGTTTCAGAAGTGTTGTGATTAAAGCATGTGCCATTAATCATGAAAGAATGTTAGGTTTTGTCAAATGATGTTTCTGAATTTACTGAATTGATCCTGTTTTTTCTTGGCCTGTCCTTTTGTTAATGCGAGGGAACGGGCACTGACATGTGGACACTCAGCCATCTTTCTTTCTTGATGTAACCCTCTTGCAGTTGTGTGGGACTATCCTTTCACATGTTCCTAAATGTCTGTTTCAATGTTTTTAGTTTTTCTGCATATATACTCATAAGATGTATTATCTATAGTTGCATTTTCTTGTGGTCTTTCATTTGTGTTTCAAGGTAATATCTTTTATCTTTTATTTTTTCAATTTGTCAAGTTTGTGAAGATTTGGCATTAGCAGTATTGGGTGTAATTTTTTGTTGTTTCTATCTAAGCTTCTCTTTGTAACACCTTTTAATTACACTAATTATTATGAAGGAACTACTGAACTATTTTGTTTGTTTCTTTACTAGTCTGTTATAAAGCTTATATCTTTTTAGAAATGTTTTCAGTTAATCTGTGCTCTGCGTTTCTGTATCCACTTTTTCACAATGCTCTTTTGTCTTTTATTTCTGTAAAGTTAGAGTTATGTCACTTCCGTTGTTGTTAGCTAAAACTACTGCTTTAAAAGTTAGAAAAAACAAGTCTCATTTCCATCATAGTGACTGAGAGAGTAGTCTCTTACTGTTCTGTGGCTGCCTCTGTCCCAACTGCGACATCCTTGTCTGTGACTTTAGTTCAGAGGTACGGACTGTTAGTGGCAGCGCTGGTGGTGACTGTTGTGGTTATTGGTGGTGATAATGCAAACCAGTGTCGCCGTTGTTGAGAGTGGCATAGAGAGTCTCCCCAGACTAAAGACAGGGCTTTCATCACCATCTGACAGAACTGCTGCGGAGTTACACACAAAACGACAGCGGTGTGCCTCAGGGACGGGTGCACTCAAGCAGTTATAGAACCATTATTTACACTCGCCAGGAAGTGGAATTCACCGGTGTGTTTCTGAGCTATTGGATGGGCAAAGAAGTTGTGTTGTATATATATAACAGAACAGTCCTCAGGCCTTTGTCACTGAAAATGTGACGTGTCTCACTCCATGGCGCTGAGATTCCAGAACAGGGCTCTCACCCTGGGGGCTGTGATCCCTCTCGCAAACCTCTGTCTTCAGAAACATCCATACGATTCATTACAGGAGCAAAATTAGAGTTATGAAGTAACAAGGGAAATGATGTTCCGGTTGTGGTCACCGCATACGAGGAACTGCATTCAAGGGTTCAGTGTGGGAACACTGAGAACCCTGTCCGGGCACTCACCACCACATTCAGAAGTTTGCCGTAATCCTAAGTCCAACCTGAGACTTTGACGTTTATGGCCACTTTGGAAAAGACGTCCAAATTAAATGACGAAATGCATCCACACGTCACAGTGGATTTCTCGATGTTTGGCGGTGCCATCCCTGGGCAGGCGGCCAGGCTGTCCAGGAACAGTGACAGAGTATGACTGCCAGCAGCAATGCCCCCGTGGTGTCTGTCCAGCTCCAGCCTCCAGGTTCCTGCCTTGAGCTCTTGCCCTGACCTCTTGATAATGCAGTGTGACCTTAAGTCGAGGAAACCATTCCCCCCAAGCTGACTTTGGCCTCTGTTTTATCACAGCAACAAAAAGCAAGTTAGGCCTGTCAGCTGTGTATCAGTGGACTTTTGTCTTAGGTTGTGTTTGTTACTTTAAAGTTTCGCATATTCAGAGTCATGTAATGAGAACATTATTTCTTGGTAGTTCTCAGTGTTTTTTTTTTTTTTTAAATTTACATTTTAACAAATTGTCTCTTTTATTACTGAGGAGTAATCTCTTGTATGTTCACACCACAAGGTTTTTAACTCAGAATGTATGGGGAGCCACCTGGTATTTTCCACATTTTTAGTAAGTAGTGATTTAGTTCTGTAAACATATATGCATATATGTTTCACATTTTGATAAATGTGAAATTTCTGGGTAGTATCAGTGAATTTTTGGCCTTTAGTGAAATTGTCAAAATAGTTTCAAAATGATTGCTCCATTGTAGACTCCTGTCAGCAATTTATGATCATTTTGGTTTTTTCTTATTAGTGTTAAGACAGTCCTGCCAGTTTTTACATTTGCGCTATTTAAACATGTGTTTACCATTTGATCTGGTACCTTAGGGCCATGCTTGTGTTTAATGTTGCATAGGTGCTAAAGATACTGAATCGCTTGTATATGCTCACTGTCTCAGTTTTACCTTCTCTCTCTTTTGGTGTGTGCAAAGGATTTGTTCACTTTCAACAGTTGTACAAATAGTACAGCTTTTACTATTGATCTGGGAGAGGTCACTGGTGGCTTTGTGTCTAGATCTCACGGTTGCCTTAGGCCCTGCCCACTCTTGTTACCAATGTTAATGTAGTCAGCCATGAATTGTTCTTTAAATAAATTTTGTGAAAATTTCAAACATGCACAAAACAGAAAAATGCGAACCTTTATGTACTTATTTAAAAGCTCCTCTCCACAAAATCATACAATGTGCCCTGAACATATTACAACTAAATCAAATTTAATAACAGAATCTTACAAAATAAATTAAATTGGACTAAAAAAGAGCAAATAAATATTAACATGGTAGATGAATGCTAAGGCTGATTGACATGTTCTGAGAGGTCTAAAGTGCTGGTAAGGATGCAAAAGAATGGGAAGCAGCAAATGTATGTTTCAAAAAAACCATTATTATATGCCGTTTATGCTCCCCGAAATGATGACGGAGATAAAACCCAGGCCACAGCCTACCTGCCTGGTCCCAGGTTTTCTGTATTGGCTTCTGCAAGCCAGGGAGGAGTAACTCTTTGTGAATGGACAGAGACTGGTGGGGGCTGCCTCAGAGGGAGTTTAAAGAGTAAAGATCAGAAGCAGAGCAACTTCATTAGACGGCATCCCAGAAAGCCTGGAGGGAGCCGGGTTCTGGGCTTGGTGTGGTCCAGAGCCAGGCACTGTCCAGTGTGGGCGCGACACCCAGGACACTAGCTCTGCAGTGCCACTGCGATGTGCCCTGGGTGGGAGGGATGCACCCACCGCCTCACCTCGCCTCCGCCTACAGCCTTGACGTGGTCTCTTGATGAAGCTGCAGAGGGCACCCTGGGTTGGGTGGGCACTGCAGGGGGAGTTGGGCTTTCCCTCCTCTGCTCACGTTAGGACCTTGAGTGTGTCCAGCTGGGCCTCAACCAGGCTGACTTCCCCTGATCTGCTTGGTGTTGGGTCTGTTCTTTTTAAAATGAAGGCAGGTTTTTGTTGTTGTTGTTGTTGTTGTTTTGTTTTTTTGCCTTTTGTGCCTTTATATTATACTGTTCTTAGGAATTTGTCATAGCCATTTTCATTTGCTAACGGGAAATTAGATGTTGTAAAAAAAAGTCTTAGGTATTCTGGCTTTTAAAACTAGAGAACTGATGAGTCTAAGGTTTAGCTAGTATTTGCTTTTGGGGAGATGTGAAACGGTTAGTTGTGCAAGCACCACACAGATTGGTGGTGGCCTTAGAAAACTTCTCCTTTGAACTTGATTTCTTCTCACTCATTGTTGAACAGCAGCTTCTTCTCAGAACATGTGACACAGTTAGAATCACTGCATCCTCTTGTCTCAAAATAGCAAATAGCAGTTTGTTTTAATGAGCTGCCTCTATGGCAGTTGGTTCTCAGTGGTTCAGGGAGCGAAACTGCGGTGTGTTTGGGCAGCGTGTTTACCGCCTGCGGCCGAGGGCTCTCAGAGACACCCTCCTGTGCACCCTCTGCGCACCGCTCAAACAGCTGTGACTGTTGTCTGTTCTCGGGCTGAGGCTGTCCTCTTGTGATTCTCCAGACGAGGTGACTTCCACTTTCTTCCTGGGCTCACAGCCTGCCCTTCAGGTCCTTGGAATGCTTCTTGCAAGGTGTGCTGTTTAGAATTTAAGCAGCCTGGGTTGACTGGAGGAGCCTGCATTGTCTTTCTTGACCTCAGCACGCTGCCACCAGATCATCTTCCTGCTGACTCCAGCTCAGAACCCACAGTGAAAGCCTCTGGTTGTCTTTCCCCCTTAAAAACTGTCCAGGGTGCTCCTGTACCTAATACTTAAGACTCGTTTTATTTCGGAAACTCCTTGGGATATCAGTGCGTTTATCTGGTTACATTTGTTTGCATTTGCTAATTCTCATGGGTATTAGAATAGCTATGGACATTTTAAGAAAAAAAAATATGATAACAAATGTTGAACCTTGGGGAAATTAGCTTGAGTAGCTCATTTTGACATCTGTATGCATAGACCACGTTATTTCATTTCTATCGCAGCGATCCTCCTGCCTCTGCGCCCGAGTGGTGGGCTTACAGGCATGCACACCATGCCTGGCTCACCGGCTATCTTTTTAAACACTTATTTCATCGTTGATGTTTCAGATCACAAACAGAAACGCAGAGAAATCGAGCATTACTTCCAGAAATGGTAGATGTAGGAGACTCTGGGATTTTAAAGAGTTTTGCCAAGTTTTCACATAGGTGACCTCAGGTTCCTGAACTAAAAATGGCATGACATGAGGAAACAGCCTCACAGAATGCGGTGATAACCTGTGTTGGTTTTGCCTTCCAGCCTGCACATGCGGCGGCCACGCAAACATTTGCCACGTGCACACAGGAAAATGCTTCTGCACAACCAAAGGGATAAAAGGTGACCAGTGCCAGCTGTAAGTACGGAGAGCTGCTTTTGTAACGCTTGTGGATTGTGTGCTATAAAATCAATTCGTGTGCTCTACTTTTTGAACGCTAGCATTACGGCAGTTAAGCTTACAGTGTGTGAGCTAGTCTCCTTTACATGGCATCAGTCCTCTTGACACGGTGGCTGTTTAAAGCTGACGGGAAGGGCGGCTGTCAGGCAGGGCCTGTGGAAGCGGCTGACAGGACTGCTGTTTCCACACAGGCACACAGCAGCGCTGGGGAGGCCACACTCAGCCCGCCACCTCCCTCCTCTCTTAGAGTGTTGTTCACACAGGAGCCCAGGGTTTTGCTCTCAGTACTTTATGAGTGACTTTCTTGTGTCATTTAGTTATTAATATTTATTCTCTTCCAAATGTGACTTTAAAAGGCAATACAATTATTTTCCCTTCCTTCATTTTCATTATATTTCATGTACATTATATTAAAATCAGATTTGCATGGTTTAATATTAACTAGGTACAAATACATGCTTATTTTCACATACATTTATTACTTGAGAAAAATCATGTTTCTATTATTTAATCATGTAGTCATTAGGGAAGATTAATAAAGAATTCTCTAAATTACAAATATCTAAAATTTTTATTTGATATCGTTTACTAGATTTTCACATCCAGAGAAGCCTTATATAATCAGGGAGTCTCTTAACTTTTTTTTTTTCAAAAGTTATTTTTTTAATTTAATTTTATTTTTTTCTTATCAGTTACATTTTATTAACTCTGTATCCCAGCCGTATCCTGATCCCTCTTTCCCTCCCAGTCCCTCCCTCCCTCCCTCATCTCCACCGTGCCCCTTGCCAAGTCCACTGATAGGGGGGGACCTCCTCCCCATTCATCTGATCCTGTTTTATCAGGTATCTTCAGGACTGGCTGCAAAGCTCTCCTCTGTGGCCTAACAGGACTGCTCCTCCCTTGGGGGGTGGGGAAGCCAAAGAGCCAGTCATTGAGTTCCTGTTAGAAATAGTCCTTTGAGTCTCCTAACTTTAATCCCTTCAGCTAAAAGTAAAATCAAAGCCGACCGCTCCTATGTGGCACCCGTTAGGCCAGCCACATGTGCCTCACAAACAGCAAACTAAATCCAGGCTTACACCCTGGTGGAAGGGCACCTCTGATGGTCCCACAGTGAGTTTGTTTACGCTTTTCAATATTCTCACCCATATACTCAAATTATGTACCAGATATTAGCATCATTATTTCATTACAGCAACCAAGATCATGTATGTAAATTCAAGTTATAGTTATCCACAAAAGCAAAATGTTCGTTACAACTATGATTATAAACTGTAATTATTACAATTTTTCCTAAATAATTTAAATATGTAGCTCTATATAGTTACTTTTTGGTAACTGGCATTTTAAGAACATGCTTTTATTTGTAAACAAGAGACAGCAATATTTTTAGTTACTTATGAGCTGATAAGCTCACCTTAGTCCAGTTTACAGGTCAAGCACACTATTTTCTCTAAAATACATAGTTTTGAGTGACAAAATGCATTTGCCTTTGATCTAATTTATGTATTTTTATAAGGAGGAATTGGAATGCCAATTTGTAAAGGATACTTTGTAGATAGTAAATATAGGTATGTGTGTTCAGTACTTTGTTTTTGCATGCAAGTACCCTTTTATTTATTTTAATTGAAAATAGATTATTTTCTCATACAATACATTCTGGCCACAGTTTTCTGTCCCTCTACTCCTCCCAGCTCCACTCCCCGCAGCTACCCTGTCCTCTAGATCCACTTTCACTCCGTAGGAGAAAAAGATTTCTAAGGGCAAGCAAAGGCGTCAGAGACACCCCTTCCCCCTGTTAGGAGCCCCCCAGAAACACCAAGCTAATGGTCATAAGATGCACTGAGGACCTGCTGTGAACCCATGCAGGCTTCAGTCTCTGTGGACCGGTGTGAGCCCTGCTTAGTTGACTCAGTGGGCCATAGTCCCTGGTGTTCTCCATCCTTCTCCCTCCTCCACTGGGTTCCCTCAGCAACTAGGAAGGTCCTGATGGAGACCTCCAGTTCATACTCCCTCTCTGCTTAATGTCTGGCTGTGGGTCTCTACATGCATTCCCATCAGCTGCTGGCGGAAGGCTTCTGTTGATAACTGGACAAGGCACTGACTGATGCGTATAGCAGAACATCACTAGGAATCATTTTAGTTGCATTTGGTTTTATCATAGGTCTATCATGTCATGTCATATCAATCATATCATATCATATCATATCATATCATATCATATCATATCATATCATAGGCTGTCCAGTCTCCACTTCATGTTCAGGCAGCATAGTGAATTTTCTTTCTCTCATGGCCTGGGCCTCATGGTTGTCCACTCCCACTGGTTGTCCACTCCCACAGTTCTGAGCCACCCTTGCCCCCACACATCTTGCAGGAAGGACCAACTGTGGCTGGGTTAATGGCCAGGTTTCTCTTCCTGAGCCTGCAGAGAGACTGCGGTGGAGGGTGAAGCCTCCATGCAGACACCAGCTCGACTCTACATTCAGTGTGCTGTGTGGCGTTGTCCTCAGCGATAGGGCCCCACTGTCAGTTTTCAGAGTGATCATCTGCCCTGGCGTCAGCCTGGGTGGTTTAGGGATCTTCACAGGAGCCCCGAGGCCAACGAGTCAGCCAGGTACAGCCTGATGGCACGGCTGGAGTCCTCACTAGGGCCACCCTCAGGCCCCGGAAGTTTTCATTGCACTAGGTTCTCACACGCCCACCGAATGTCCCCAGGTCCTGTTGTCACTCCCTGCACCCCCCCCCCCAATTCCTCCGCAACCTGACCCTCCTGCTCCCTTCCCTGTCTGCCTACTGTTTACCTGCAAAATCTATTTCCCCTTCCTCAGGAGATGCGTGGATCCCTTTAGAGCCGTTCCCTTTACCTAACCTCTCTAGGTCATTGGATTATGGCTTGGTTATCATTTACTTTACAGCTAATATCTGCGTATGAGTGAATACAGACTGTATTTGTCTTTCTGAGTCTAGATTACCTCACCCAGAATGACTTTTTTCTCGTTGCATCTATTTTTGCCTGCACATTCCATGATAATTTTTTCTTTTTTTTACCAGCTGAGTAATACTCCACTGTGTAGCTGTATCACATTTTCTTTATCCATTCTTCAGCTGAGGGACATGTATGTGTTTCCAGTTTCTGGCTGTTAAGAATAAAGCTCCAGTGAGCACTGTCGAGCAAGTGACCTCGTGATAGGATGGAGTGACCTTTGGGCATATGCCCAGGATTGGTATATCTGGGTCTTGAGGTAGATATATTCCTAATTTTCTGAGGAACAGCCATATTGATTTCCATGGTGGCTGTATAAGTTTACTCTCCCACCAGCAATGGAGGAGTGCTCCCCGTGCTCCACATCCTCTCCAGCTTGAGCTGTCACTTGTGTTATTTACCTTATCCATTCTGACTGGTATAAGATGGAATCTCAAAGTAGTTTTCATTTGCATTTCTCAGCTCAAAAAAATAAGTAATTTTCCTATGAACAAATGACAAATTGACAACAAACTTCACAATATACTCAAATAATGTAAAATATCTTGGTGTGACTCTAACTAAGCAGGTGAAAGACTTGTGTGATAAAAACTTTAAGTCTTTGAAGAAGACATCAGAAGATGGAAAGATCTCCCATGGGCATGGATGAGTAGGATTAACATAGTACAAATGTCCATCTTACCAAAAACAATCTTCAGATTCAACACAGTCCCCTTCAAAATCCCAGTGCAATTCTTTATAGACCTTGAAATGATAATTTTCAGCTTCATATGGAAAAATTAAAAATGCAGGATAGTTAAAACAGTCTGGACATTCCTGATTGAACTTCCAGAGGTGTCACCTCCACAGATCTCAAGCTCTACTACAGAGCTATAGTAACAAAAACTGCATGGTACTAGCCTAAAAACAGACTCAGTGATAAATGGAATTGATTCAAGGATCTAGACATAAATCTACACACCTATGGACACCTGATTTTTTTGTAAAGAAGTTAGAAATATGCAATAGAAAAAAGAAAATATCCTCAACAAATACTGTTGATCTAATTGGATGTCTTCATGTACAAGAATGAAAAAAAGCTCAACTTCACGTGGATCAAAAACCTCAATGAAAAACCAGACACACTGGACCTGACAGAAGATAGAGCAGGGGATAGCCTTGAGTGCATTGGCACAGGAGACAACTTCCTGAACGGAACATGGACAGCACAGGCTCTAAGAGCAACAGTTAATAAGTAGACCTCATGTCACTGAACAGCTTCTGTAGGCAAGGGGCTACAGAATGGGAAATGATTTTTACCCTCCTCACATCTGATAGAAGTCCAATATCCAACATATGTAAATAACTCAAGAAACTAGACATCAAAAAATAAAATAATTCAATTAAAAATGGGCTACAGATCTTTTAAAAACATTTTTATTAAATTTTAATTTTTTATATTAATTACAGTTTATCCACTTTGTATCCCTACTGTAGCCCCCTTCCTTTTTCATCTCCTCCCATACTATTCCCCAAGTCCACTGATAGTGGAAGTCACTCTCCCCTTCCATCTGACCCTAACCTATCAGGTCTCAGCAGGACTGTCTGCATTGTCTTCCTCTGTGGCCTGGCAAGGCTGCTCCCCCCTCAGGGGGAGGTGATCAAAGAGCAGGCCAATCAGATTATGTCAGAGACAGTCCCTGTTCCCCTTACTAGGGAAACTACTTGGATACTGAGTGGGGTACAGATCTTAATTGAGGAATATCAAATAGCTGTTCAGTAAACTTTTGAATGGGACAATAAATATGAAGTCATCATTTTAAAAACAATTATTTCCTGTATAGCAGTTACATTGGAAAATGCTTTTATTAGGAAGCAGATATAATCATCTGAAAATGCAAATAGTGATTAAATTAGTGGTTGATATTAGCTAGGAATATTGATAACATGACTTTTGCTCAAAGTGCCTTTCATGGTATTAATGTTGTTCTCACCACAATAAAATACATGGATTTCTTATATTAAGGATTTAGAATAACCATGAATCTTTCCTTCCAAGGATAAATTCCATTTGTTGGGGGCTGGAGAGATGGCTCAGAGGTTAAGAACACTGGCTCTACCCAGCAGGGTATCAAAACATACCCTGCTGAGATTCATAGCCAAACTTTTTGCGGAGTGCAGGGAATCTTAAGAAGGAGGGGGGAGATAGAAAGACCTGGAGGGAACAGGAGCTCCACAAGGAGAGCAACAAAACTAAAAAATCTGGGCACAGGGGTCCTTTCTGAGGCTGATACTCCAAAAAAGGACCATGCGTGGAGGTAACTTAGAACCCCTGCACAGAAGTAGCCCATGGCAGCTCAGTGTCCAAGAGGGTTTCCTAGTAGTGGGAACAGGGACTGTCTCTGACATGAACTCAGTGCCTGGCTCTTTGATCACCTCCACCTGAGAGGGGAACAGCCTTAACAGGCCACAGAGGAAGACAATGCAGCCAGTCCTGATGAGACCTGATAGACTAGGGTCAGAGGAAAGGGGAGGAGGACTTTCCCTATCAGTGGACTTGGGGAGGAGCATAGGAGAAGAAGAGGGAGGGAGGGTGGACCTGGGAGGGGATAAGGGGTGGGGGCTACAGCTGGGATACAAAGTGAATAAATTGTAATTAATAATAATAACAAAGAACACTGGCTGTTCTTTCAGAGGTCCTGAATTCAATTCCCAGCAACTACATGGTGGCTCACAACTATCTATAGTGATATCTGTTGCCCTCTTCTGGTGCACAGGCAGAATGCTCTATAAATAATAATAATAATAAAATCCATTTGTCTTTATGTATGTCACATAGTTTTGTAAACTTCCCAAATGGATATTGGTTCTCTTCTTTCCAAGTTGTTTGCTGCATTGGCCACACATTTGTCTGGACCCTTTATCTGAACAAACAGCTGCAAGCACCATTCCATCACTAATGTATTCATTGTTTTGATGGCCCCTGAGAAGGGTTCACCGAGGATGAAGAAGCTCCGTGCACAGTGCACTGGAGTTAGAATTTTAAGGAGGAATAACAGTTTGTGGAGTAAGAAGACAGCGGACAGAAGTGGAGATAGTGGAGGCCCCACAATGACACAATAAGGAACGTGGTCTTAGTGTTTCCAGTGTCTGCTGGAGGATGCAGAAATCTGGAGACTGTTGCCCTCACCATTGGTAACTGACTAAGGAAAGAAAAGCTTTGTTAAAATGCAAATCCTTGAGTTAATTGGAACTCAAAACCCCAGTAAAATGATAATATATTATCTATATCTACATCTATCTATCTATCAATCTATCTATCTAACTGTCTGTCTATAGAAAGAGAGAAGGAAAAACAACGAAAGGCAGGTGCATGCAGACAGACATGCAGCTGCAGCTTGCGTCCGTGGACTAACAGGTTAGCTGATGGAGGTTCGCTCTCGGTAGTGTGGAGCTTTGAGGGCAAAGGCGTTGACTGCCTCTTTTCAGAGATACTGTCATACTTCATATATTGATATTACTGTTTTCTAACAGAAAAAAAGTAGAGATGATTTAATTTTTTTTCTTCATCAAAGACAGATTCTCAGTCTGTAGCCCTGGATGACTGGATCTTAGACTGTAGACCAGGCTAATCTAAAACTCCTGCACTCTGACTTCCTCTTCCTCCTTCCTGTGTGGCAGGTAAAGGTGTGAGCCACCACACTCAGCTTGAAAGTAGAGAAGATTGGGCAAAGCAATCATAATTGTTATTAACATGTCCACGTAGCCAGCCTTGGTTGCATAGTGACTCTAAGGCCAGTCTTGGCTTCCTCATCTCAAAGAGTGGTACATCCAGAAACAAAGCCTTAAATGCTCTGTTTAAAAGCATACATTTACCACAAAATTTGAAAATCTAAATGAAATAGACAATTTTTTTTTGACCAATTCCACTTGCCAAAGCTGAATCAAGACCAGGTAAGTCAATTAAATAGTCCTATATCCCGTAAGGAAATAGAAGCCGTTATCAAAAGTCTCCCATGCAAAAAAAGCCCAGGAACAGATGGTTTTCACGCAGAATTCTACCAGACCTTCAAAGAAGAGCTAACACCAATACTCTTCAAACTATTTCACAAAGTAGAAACAGAAGGAACACTACCAAACTCATTCTGTGAAGCCACAGTCACCTTGGTACCTAAACCTCACAAAGACTCAACAAAGAAAGAGAATTTCAGGCCAATCTCCCTTATGAACATTGATGCAAAAATACTCAACAAAATACTCACAAACTGAAAACAAGAACACATCAAAGATATCATCCACTACGACCAAGTAGGCTTCATCCCAGGTATGCAGGGGTGGTTCAATATATGGAAATCCATCAATGTGATCCACCACATAAACAAACTGAAGAAGAAAAACCACATGATCATCTCCTTAGATGCTGAAAAAGCATTTGACAAAATCCAACATCCATTCATGTTTAACATATTGGAGAGATCAGGGATACAAGGCACATATCTAAACATAGTAAAGGCAATATACAGCAAGCCTATAGTCAATATTTAACTCAATGGAGAGAAACTTAAATCAATCCCACTGTAATCAGGGACAAGGCAAGGCTGCCCACTCTCTCCATATCTCTTCAACATAGTTCTGGAAGTCCTAGCCAGAGCAATAAGGCAATTAAAGGAGATCAAGGGGATACAAATTGGAAAGGAAGAAGTCAAAGTATCACTATTTGCAGATGATATGATAGTATACCTGAGTGACCCCAAAAACTCTACCAGGGAACTCCTAT